>NC_133376.1:20663545-20963545 GCF_049309525.1 Garra rufa
AGCATTAACGCAGTTTCATCAGACATGAAATGAAAATTCCAACGACACGTTTCTGAGGACAGTAACGGAGGAACGCCATCAAATGTAGCGAAGTAAAAGTAAAGTTTTTTCACTATAAATGTACTTGAGTAAGAGTACCTATCTTTAAATATACTCTAAAAGTACTAGTTACCCCAAAAATTTACTCAAGTAAATGTTACGAAATTAATGTAATTTGTTACTACCCACCTCTGCACACAGCTAACGACAACATTAACTGTAGCTACGAAGTTTTAAGGTAGGACAATAGGTTTCATTTATCATTTGCCCGCCGTGGCTCTAGTTGGCAAGAAATTCACAGCACATATTATTTAGACCGCATCGTCAGATTTATACATGTCAACTTGCATCTGGCAAGCTAACGCCCGGCCACCTCTCAACTACATGAGCGCACTTCTCCACAACACTCTGACAACCCACGTGTAAACCTGCTGTTTATCTAAGTTATTGGTTTATTAAATATGACACGGGTGGGGTAGTATTTGTGATTTCGCTTACTTTACCATTTCATTCTGTTGGTGTCCTTGAATTTATTTGTTCCTGGCCCTGCGCATGATATGACTGCCCCTAGCTACGAGGATGTAATTGTCTTCTTTGGGATACGTTTTTTTTTTTTTTTTTTTTTTTTTTTTTTTTTGAGAGGGGGGGCCCTCGCGAACGTTTTGCCCAGGGGCCCACACAACCCATAATCCGTCCCTGTATATATACACACATGGGCGACATTTGACTCTTGAGTCAGGGGGGGCAAGAAAAAAAAATCAGATGTAAGCATTAAAACAGTGCCCTATGGTATTGCAGCACATCAAAGCAGTCAATTAAAGCGCTGCACTTCAGCCCGGGCCGATGGGCCCTGACTTTTTTTTACAGCCCAGGGCTACGGCTTCGGGCCAATTTTCACGTCATAGTTCAGACCCAGGCCGGCATCGGGCCTGTTTTAGGCTTCTCCTTATTTTCATAATTTAGACATCCATCAATTATGGTGAAGAAAAAAAAATGCCGCGCTGGTGGAAACAACGCGAAACTTCACTTTCGCTTTCACTTTTGAGACCGACTCAGACACAGTTTAGTGTGCTTTAGCGCAGCTGAATCCGCGTTCAAGCGCACACAATAGGCTAAAGCTCGCCCCAAGCACCGGCAAAAATAAATAACAATGTGTCGAGGAAAGAGTAAGGACATAAATGAATTATTTATTAATTAATTTGTGTATTCTGAGTCAGTGTCGCAAAGATCCTGACTGGCAATCTCCTTTTTGAACGCGCCTTTAGAGAGAAATTCATCTTTACGGATTACATGAAAGAGTTTGTGCTTTTGATTTGTTTTATTTCGTTAAGTAATAATTTAAAGCTTTCTATAAATGTATTTATTATGTCTGTGAGGCAAGCATTTCGCTTCATTTTATTAAGCACTCCTGTTCAAGAACCAGACGGCAGAAAGCACATAATTTTTGTTTTCTTTATTTTATAAAAATGCTGTAACGTTTTTTTTTCGATGTATTACTTGTACTTTGTGAGCAAAAATGACGGATAATTTTAAATTGCTTCCAATGAAAAAAATGCAAGTGATCACACTGGTGCCTCGATGTCCTGCAAGCTTTAGCTTCCACTTTCTGCACAAACTATGCGCATATAGCGCACATTTATCTGTAATGTTTAAACTACCATTGTTTTATACTTGAACTGTTTTATATCTATAGATTTTATTTTAGGCAAGTCGTGATGATTTGAGAAGGCAAACTGATCAAACAGACTATGATCAGTCTTCCGCTGGGCGCTGTTCGGTAAATATATATATATTTAACGAATAAAAAATGCTCCAAGCGTTTTTCTAAATTTGCTAAATAAAAAACGAAACTAAATATAAACATTTTGCCATTACATACAAAACTGAACTATTTTATAGCTGAAACAGTAAGTTGTTTTGGGAGAAGGGGAAAATATATTTTTATCCCGTCTATTGCTTCACCGTTATTTCGAGAATAAACCCAGCGTAAATATGCAAATGTCACTCCCAAAACATATCAGCTTGCATGTGCCGAAAAACAAAAGTTTCATACAAATTCTAAATGGATTATAGCCTGGAAAGTGCAAAGCACGCTCCCCTTATTATCACTAAAAGTTCATAGAGATGTCACAAAATTCCGTTATAATTAATAAAGCTCTGTAAACTACACAATTAATATTTTATTTACATCGCGTCTACACTCATAAGATGATTCACGAGCGCACAAAACGGCACTTAATAAAAACCGATCAGGCGCTTTCAGCAGTGAGTGAATTCTGACAAGTGTTTCTAATTGTTCGGAAACAACAGATATGTCTGTGATTGGCTACATTGCTCAACGCTGCAAAAACACGTTGGATAGTTTGCCAGATCTTCAATTGCTTTGCTTTCGTTTGAGGGTTATATAGCACCGTCTAGTTCCCAAGTACAACCGAGCCTAAGCTTGGCTAAAGCAGTTGCAGCGGGGCTGTCGAGGATTCCATGACTAACCACTGCCCCCCCCCTAATGTCGCCCATGTATACACACATATATATATACTTGTTAACCTCAAATGTTTGTCTTGTCTAGCTCTGCGTGAACTCTGTATTCTGGTCATGACATTTAGGGTAGGTCGAAAACCCATCTCATTTTCTTCTCCAACTTCAAAATCATCCTACATCGCTGTTTTACTTTTTTTGTAAAGGCCGTTTGATCTTCTTTGCATGTTCACTTTGTAAACACTGGTTACTCGATACTTCTGCAGCAATGTACACTCTTAAAAATAAAGGTGCTTTAAAAGGTTCTTCACAGCGATGCCATAGAAGAACCATGTTTAGTTCCACAAAGAACCATTCAGTCAAAAGTTCTTTAAAGAATCATCTCTTTCTTACCTTTTTATAATCTGAAGAACATTCTTTTGCCACAAAGAACCTTTTGTGAAATAGAAAGGTTCTTCAGATGTTAAAGGTTCTTTATGGAACCATTTAGACAAAAACGGTTCTTCTATGGCATCGTGAAGCACCTTTTTTTTAAGAGTGTAAGATGATTTTGAAGTTGGAGGAGAAAATAAGATGGGAGTTTTACGATATACCTTAACTGTATTGAACCAGAATACACAGAAATCATGCAGAGCTAGACAAGATGAGCATTTGAGGTTAAAAAGTATATAAATTATCAATGTTTTTAGAAAATAACTGATCGTTTCGCTAGGTAAGCCCCTAGATAAGACCTTACTTCCTCGGCTAGGATCGTTTAGAGCCCCTTTTTCTTTAAGCTGCATTTAAACTGCATTTTGGAAGTTTAAACTCGGGGGCACCATAGCAGTCCACTATATAGAAACCCTTGAAATGTTTTCTAAAGAAATGATAATTTCTTTATGACTGAAGAAAGAAAGATACAAACATCTTGGATGACAAGGGGGTGAGTAAATTATTTGTACATTTTTGTTCCGGAAAAATACTGTTATCATTTATTTACCCTCATGTCATTTCAAACCTCTTTGACTGAACACAGAATAAGAAGAAGAGAAGAAATTGTGGAATGAAGTTGTTATTTTTGTTTTTGTTGTGCACAAAAAGTATTCTCGTAGCTTCATAACATTACGGTTGAATCACTGATGTTACATGGACTATTTTAACAATGTCCTTACTACCTTTCTGGGCGTTGAACATGTCAGTTGTGTTGCTGTCTATGCAGGGTCAGAAATCTCTGGGATTTCATCAAAAATATCATAATTTGTGTCCTTAAGATGAAGGTCTTACAGATTTGGAACAACATGAGGGTGAGTAATTAATTTGTTATATTTTTAATTTAGTGAACTATCCCTTTAAGACTTTATGCTTAAATGAGAAAATGCATCAAAATCAGTGATAGTACATGTATGTTACTGTTCTTTTTTACCTTCTGCTCTCGTAATACCTCATGAAAGTTTTATTTCTTAAAGTATCTGATTTCTAATCTAATGTAGAACAGATGGAGTGGGCACATTGACTTTAGCACAGGTGTGGGAGGTACACTATTCATTACAGGATGAGGTGTCTACTGTGAACTCAAGAGTTTGATCCGGATCCATTTGAAAGTTTTGTGGAAACAAACGTGCCACTCCTCGTGCTACATACTGCACCACTGCGCAAACATCCCCATGGTAACAGGCATGCTATAGCTCTTCTCTTCTCTTCTCTTCTCTTCTCTTCTCTTCTCTTCTCTTCTCTTCTCTTCTCTTCTCTTCTCTTCTCTTCTCTTCTCTTCTCTTCTCTTCTCTCTCTTGACAGTTCAGGGTTGGGGGGGATGCAGGGGGGCGGAAAGAAAAGTTTAGAGCCAGTAAACCAAAATGCTCTTAAACCTGTTGCTAGGGGCAACTGCTCATGACTGCAGAGCTGACAAAGCAGGATGCAGAAATGTCTCCTGTTTAAATATGGCTGAGCACATATTGTATGGATTATAATGCATCACTGTCAGAGATTAACATTAACATTCTTAAGTGACATTATTTGATTCCCAAAGGGGCATTTATAAGGTACAACAGGGCCCCTTTAAAAGAATAGTTAACTTAAAAAAATAATAATTCTGTCATTTATTAATCCTTATGTGACCTTTGTGTTCTGCAGAAGAACAAACTGTATAGAGAAATGGAACAACACGAAGGTGAGTAAAAAACAGAAAATTGACTTTTGAGTAAATTATTTCTCCCAGGGAAAATTAGATTGCCTAATTAGACATCTTTTCACTTAAGTAATGAAATGTTTTAGATTTAAATACATTCAATAAAGCTGAAAATTATATTTGTGTCTTTTTTCTCAAAATAGATTTTTTTTTTTTTAATTACATTTCAGTTCAATGTACCTTAAAAACAATGTTTTTGTCGTTGCACTTAATGAAATGAGGGTCAGGACATTTTTGTAGTGGATAATTATAGAGCAAATAGATGTTTGGGAAAGTGCTGTGATGGTTGGAGATGGCAGATAAAAACAGATTAACTACGTCTACTAATTTTTAAATATCTACCGCATTTTCCCCCTCAACTTTGGTTTAATTTCCCTGCCGTGCATGTACCTGTTCAGACGTATGTGCATTAAAACTGTATCCCAAACACGATGTGAACATTAACGTACCTGTAAAATCCTGTTAACCTCTCCGTCTATGCTGTCATCAAAGCTTCTTACTGTGTGAGGATTCGTAATAACAGAGAGAGCTGAGGTTGAAGTGAACGGTCAACCTTGACGATGACCCCTTTCTCCAGCACCGTCTGTAGTCCTGTAAAAAACATTCTCTGTGAGAGAAGCGTCTCTAAACCATTACAGGAAAAAGCCATTTAAACTTCTGGAAGCTCTCTGCTACTTCATTTTACGTATTTATGTAGCTACAAGCATTTTATTAATGCATTTCCTCTGTATAATGTACGCAGGAAGGCACCATATAAGGCTCGTAAGCTTGATCAGCAAAAAAAAAAAAAAAAAAAAAAAAAAAAACTGACAAGTGACGGCACATCTAGCTAAATCATAAAGCGGAACAACAGCCTCTCAATGTATTCTGATGTGCTCTTACAGCATAAACAATTGATTGGCACATAAAACAGTGCATTAAGTGAAATGTGCCCCATCCAAAAACTGTGATGCCACAGTGGGGTTCGGATATTCTCTAAACATTAGGGTATGAAGTTCTCACGGAGGTATAAAGATCTCATGATCGCTCTGTCGAAGTAACGGATCAACACTGCTTTCATAAAAGCCATTTTATTTGACAAACTCTTCCAGCTGAAACAATGAACTATTGTCTGTATATTGTCTGCGTGGGTTCAAGCGAGAGTCTTATGACAGTCACAACACTCGGATAACGGCAATAAAAATAACTGCAAAGAGGTTTTCCTGAGCAGTCAGTGATTAAAGATGCCCTTTCTTCAGCACAAAAGATGAAGCAATCCAACCTGAACTCTTTTTCTGTCATATTTTGTTCATTTCATGTTCTCTGGCTGCATTTTATAAGCAAAAAGAGGCATTTTTCTTTGTCTGTCGTGAACAGTGACTAATCACAGCAATGGATTGGCTTTAATTAAATGCATCACAGCTAAGCTGTGGTCATGTGACATCATACACCCACTTCAGTCATAAATGTCTCCGTCTCATTATATAATTCACATATGTATACATTTAAAGAGGATGTTAAACATGATGGAAAATGTCCTTGAGAAGGGTCACCTATCTCAGCGTATATATATTGTACATTCCCACTGGCGTCTCTGTGATTTAGTGTGAAAGGCGCTTCTTGTATAGACTCTTCAGAAGAGCAAGGTGATAAAAGGGAGGTTCCTTTAACAGTGATTAGCAGCAGGGCTAGATTGCTTCAATTAGCGTGTAATCGTCTCTGACATTAGAGGTGAATGGCCTGACGCCTGAACGATTCTCAAATACCATCACCCTCCGTCCCTCTTCTGAATATCAATGATTATCTTCATGGTCCTCACTCTTCCAGTGTCTTCCTTCAGGATATTTTTGTCCTTTTTGACAGCAGGATTATATCTTTGCATGTCACTTACATCATTTCACTTGTGTCATTTGCAGAGTCGCTCCAATGCTGCCCTTCAAGAAACACTTCTGGTTCATCAAAGACGAATGTCAGATTTTTGACAATTTAAAGGTCAGCAAACTGCACATGGCTTTTGGATTCTGCAGCAGTAATAGGGGACATAAGGTGAAAAAAAAGAAGAAATCTTTGAAATATTTAACTCACCCTGATATTTTAGTTTAATTTATTTCTCATGATCACAGTGGAATTCAAATGTCTGAGAAGTATAAATGCCTCATCTGGGTATTTATTACAAATTATATTATTGGCACAGCAATTTAAGAGAAAGGTTAAATTGGGGGAAAAAATGAACATGAATTTCAGAATGTCTGTTTGCTTTAACTAAAGCACTAAAGCTGCTTGAACTTCACAAGTTTATATAAAACCAGATCATCCATGATTTGAGAATGATCCAAAGAGCAACTTGTGATTCATTGGAAGAACATTTACTTACTTGAGTAAATGAGTAAAAAAGCTTAATTAAAGAGATAGTACATCCAAAACTGAAAATTCTATCAATAATTACTCACACTCATGTTGTTCCAAACCTGTAAGATCTTCGTTCATCTTTGGAACACAAATTAAGAAATTTTTGATGAAATCTGAGAGCTTTCTGAACCTGCATAGACAGCATTGCGACTACATTATAGGCCCAGAAAGGTAGGACATTGATGTCCGTTCATGTGAAATCAGTGTTTCAACTGTAATTTTATGAAGCTACGAGAATATGTTTTGTGCACAACGAAAATGAGTTCTTTCCTGAATTAAAATTTTCTGATAATTTACTGATTATGTCATCCAAGATGTTCATGTCTTTCTTTCTTTAGTTGAAAAGAAATTAAGTTTTTTTTTTAAGAAAAAAATTACATTTTTCTCCACATAGTGGACTTCAATGGGGATCAACAGGTTGAAGGTCCAAATTGCAGTTTTAATGCAGCTTCTAAAGGCCTCTACACAATCCCATGTGAGGAATAAGAGTCTAAAAAGTAAAGTCGTGGACACAGAGCTAGTGTGGTTAAAAAGTATATATATATTTTTTTGTTTGTTTGTTTGTTTGTTTTTTTAGACTAGATGACTTTTTCACTAGATAAGACCCTCATTCCTCAGGATTGTGTAGAGCCCTTTGAAGCTACACTGAAACTGCAGTTTGGACCTTCAATCTGCCAATCCCCATTGAAGTCCACTATGTGAAAAAAAATCCTGGAAGGTTTTCCTCAATAACCTTAATTTCTTTTCGACTGAAGAAAAAAACCTGAACATCTTGGATGGCATGGAGTGAGTAAATTATCAGGAAATTTTAATTCTTCACTGAACTAAACCTATAATGACAGATGTTTTACTTTTGGGTGACCTATCCCTTTAAGGTTTGATTTATATTTTGAATCCCAGATTGAGATTTTGATCTCAGACTGTTGAACCCTACTATTTCTGTTCATATATTTTTTGATACACAGTTATCTCAAAGCATATGTGTAGTGGTCTATGTCCAACTGGATATCTTTGATGGAACCCTAAGGCAATAGATTAAAAAAAAAACACTCTCAAGGATTTTTTTTCCAACATAAATTAATAAACTGAATTTGAAAAGGTTTCTTTAACAGGAGCTATACCTATGCATTATATTATACGCAGAGGATTTCATGGTGAACATTTTTTGGATTCAATGTCAGATTGTCCCTAATCAAAATTAAAATGACCTACTCTGAGTCAGATCTGTCAGCACTTCTGATGGTTGAAATTGCCCTCTTTGGTCTTCCTCCAGGCTTTTTAATTGCGCTCTCTCCTTATTTGACCCTCATCTTCCTCTGTAGAATCTTTTCATTTGCATTCTACAATATTTTGCCAAAGCCAAGATGCTAATTTTGCTTGCTTTCAGAAAGAATTAATAAATATAATAGTGAATAGAAGATGCAAATAAAAATGCTTATTCAAAGTTGCCACTCTTTGTCTAGAATACTAACTAAATGAATGTGTGTGTGAGAGTATGTATATTTATATATGTATTTATATAGTATATATCTATATGTCTACCAGGAGCGTTTCCTCTGAGGAGCGGAAAATTAGATCATACAAAAATAAAACAATGCAAATTTTGTAAAATATGACATAAGAAAGTGTATAAATCACTTGTTTTACAACGAGCTAATTAAGTTACAACAGGAGTCTGTGTCTCTCTCGCCTCCCCTGAGCCCCTTGAGTTTTAACAGACCCCTTAAAGCAAGCGGTGAGTTTAGTGGGGGGGTAATTGAGAATAAATGGGAGAAAATCACGTAAGAGAAGGCAATGCCTCTATTGCGATATGATTGGCTATGACTAGTTATGATTGGCTATGATTGGTTCATATAATCCGCCTCCGAAAAAATAAATCAGAAAATAAGTTTATTATAAAAAAGAACAGATGAACATCAGTTCAGAAATAAAACATATAATTGTTTAAATAAAATATATTGTATGAATTATTACGGCCTCTGAGTTATTATTTTGAAAAAAAAAATGAAAATTAAAAATAACTGATGATTTTAATACTTGGTTTTCATGAATTGAATAGCCTATTAATTACATTTTTAATGTAAAATACAATATACATTTTAATTCTGGTAGTGTAAGTAATGTTTATTTAACCAAGAAAATGTGGCTGGGACATACATTTACATCTAATGAAAAAAATATGAGGACTTTGCATTCTGTTTAAAAACATGTTAGTTCACAGGCAGAATTTAGATGTTTTTACAAAATGAATATTAAGCTCTTTTTTGTGCCTTTAGATACAAAGGTTTTTTTTTTTTGTTTTTTTTTTGAGATCATAAGAAACATAAATTCAGTTGAGTGTGTCCAGACTTGACTGGAGCTCAAAAGCATTTTGAGTAAGCTGAAAAACATAATAATGTGATATTATGTTAATAAGATAGCTAGACAATAACATCTGTGTAGCTCTTTAATTTTAAAAGTAGACAGCGAGTCTTTAGAGACGGGAAGCGTCTTAGTTTAATTGCTTGTTCGCTGTCAGAGTACTTCTGTTCTGTTGTACAACAAACACTTGTGGCTTCATTGTAATATGGTGCTGGGTCCAGCTTTATCTTTATATGTTTGATCTCTGCGCTCCGAGCGTCTTACAGCCATGATTAAATCTCAGCGCAGATTAAGATGCACACTGCGACGATAACTGTAAATTATTTTTTTACTTCCCAGTTATTAAAACCCAGCTGTGCAGACCATGTATTACTCAGGGATTCAGTGTGGTTTTTGATTAGAGTCTGGTGAGTGATGGATGACTTCGGCACTGATGAGGTCTATTACTTTCACATGACTTTGTATCTCCCCGTGGTCACTTGCTGGGTGGTAAAGTTGTTCTGATATATATCTCTGTTTTTATGAGTACGGACACAGGCGACTGGAACCTAGCCAAAGTAGCAAGATGGATCTGAAATAAATCCAGCAGTTTCATTCAGAGCTGGATGACAGTAAAAAGCCTTCATTTTCTCTCTCTTATATTTTTCTCACCTAGTTTTTACAAAGAATCCTCTCTTGCATTACCTTGACCTTTTGTTGTTAATTTCTGTTTCTCATGTTGATTGTAGACATTGGGATTATTGGTGTGTGTACGCACAGGTCTTTGTCCCTGCTGAGCTTAACATTAGTCTAGCATCTTCAAACTCATGTATTATACCTTCCCACGCAAATTTGAAATAATCCTATAATCCTTGTTCATTGAATACACTCACCTCATCACATCTACTAGTATACCCACACTTGTTTGCTTGTATCTTTTGTGTCTCTTACTGAGTCACTTTAAATGCCTGGAAGCAAAGTGCAAGATGTATATAATTGCATTTTTGTTGTATATTACTATACACAGCAGACGTTATTGTGTCAATCATAGCATCGTAAGTGAAATGAGCCTTTCTCTGTCTCTAGATGAAACTGTGCCTGTCATAAAAATATAAACATATAATGACTGTTCAGTATTTTAATTTTGGGCACTTAATGCGAGGAATATTCCACATATGTGTTGCCACATGGAGGTCTGAGGAAAAAGACAAAAAAAAAAAAAAAACGTTTGGCGCTTGACTAATGTTAATTTTGGGCCCTGGCAGTTAATGTGAGCATATACTGATCCATTAATCATTTTTCAGAGTCCACAACTACAGTGTGGACCATCTATATGGAAGTAACATAAATTGGTTTGGAAGTTTAACCAGTATTTCTGCTAAGGTCTGTGGGTTGAGCAGAAACAATGAGGTGTTAATTAATTTACAGTACCACTGAAACACTGGTACTACAAGACCACTAAAAGCCACTCATTAAAAAAAAAGAAAAAGAAAAAACCTGTGTGACTAAATTGTTTGCTTTAAATTTAGTTAACCTGTACCATTTTAAATCAGTTACTTTTTTTATAAAGTTGTCATATCCTGATAGATGCATTGCCCCCTCTCACATGACTTTTCCCCATTCACTCTCAATTACCCCCCACCAAACCAACTTTAGGTGGTCTATTAAAACTCACTGGGCTCAGGTGTCGCTGTTGGGCAGTTTCACTTTAGAAAAAGTGATTTATATGTTTGTTTGTTTTTGTTTTGTTTTTTTGTCATATTTTGTAATATTTTTGTTGTTTTATTTTTGTATAACAATGTTTTTTCTTATCCAATTTTTTTGAGGAGACACTGCCTCCTTTGCCTTCTTGAGGGAAATTATATTATATATATATATATATATATATATATATATATATATATATACACACAGTCAAGCCCGAAATTATTCATACCCCTGGCAAATTCTGACTTAAAGTTACTTTTATTCAACCAGCAAGTTTTTGTTTGACCGGAAATGACACAGGCTTCTCCCAAAAGATAATAAGACGATGTACAAGAAGCATCATTGTGGGAAAAAATATTTCTCAGCTTTTATTTACATTTGAACAAAAAGTGGCATGTCCAAAATGATTCATACCCTTTGCAAACTGTCACAGTCTATGGGAAAATCCAAAGTTCTATACCATTCCAAATAGTCCAAGCTGTTCTAAAGCATCCTAATTACCCTGATTCATTGGGAACAGCTGTTTAATCAACTCAACAGGTGAAAAACAGAAGCGCTCTGCTGTTGCTTTGTGGACAGTCATGGCTAAGACAAAGGAGCTCACTGAGGACCTGTGGCTGCGCATTGTGGCTGCTCACATGTCAGGAAAGGGCTATAAGACCATATCTAAATGTTTTGAAGTTCCAGTGGCTACCGTGCAAAGTATTATTAAAAAATACAAGAAGTTCCGCACTGTAAAAAATCTGAGAGGACGTGGTCGGAAGCCAAAAGTGCTGGCCAGGAGGGTAGTGAGAGAGGTAAAAAAGGATCACCACCAAGGCCATCATGATGAATCTGGGCTCTGATGATGGCAACATTTCAAGGCAGACAGTCCAACGGACACTGCACACCGCTGAGTTCCATGGACACAGACCAAGGAGGACACCACTTCTCCAGATAAGGCACACAAAAGCCCGCTTGGCCTTTGCAAATGGACAAAGAAGAAGACTTCTGGTCTTCTGTTTTATGGTCAGATGAAACAAAAATTTAATTGTTTGACCACAATGATGTAGCCTTCATTTGGCATCAAAAGGAGAAGCCTTCAACCCTAAGAACACCATCCCCACTGTCAAACTTGGTGGTGGGAACCTAATGTTTTGGGGGTGTTTTTCAGCCGGTGGACCAGGGAATCTACTCACAGTAAATGGCACCATGAAAAAGGAGCAATACATCAAAATTCTCAACAACAACATCAGGCAGTCTGCAGAGAAACTTGAGCTTGGGCACCATTTCAGCACGACAACGACCCAAAACACACAACAAAAGTGGTGAAGAAATGGTTAGCAGACAAAAACATTAAGGTTTTGCAGTGGCCCAGCCAGAGTCCTGACTTAAATCCAATTGAGATTCTGTGGAGGGAGCTAAAAATCAGGGTGATGGCAAGGAGACCCTTCAACCTGAAAGAGTTGGAGCTCATCGCTAAAGATGAATGGGCAAAAATACCAGTGAAGACATGCAAAAAGCTGGTCAGCAATTATAGGAAGCGTTTTATTGCTGTAATAGCCAATAAAGGCTTTTCTATTTATTACTGAGAAGGGTATGAATAATTTTGGACATGCCACTTTTTGTTAAAATGTAAATAAAACATGAGTAATAATTTTTTCCACAATGATGCCTCTTGTACATCGTCTTATTATCTTCTGGGAGACGCCTGTGTCATTTCTAATAAAAAAAAACAACTTGCTGGTTGAATAAAAGTAACTTTATGTCAGAATTTGCCAGGGGCATGAATAATTTCAGGCTTGACTGTATATATTAGGATCCACCGATGTATTGGTTTTGCCGATTAATCGGCAACGATAGTTAATTGGCGGAATTATCGGTTATGTGCAAAAATCCATGCCGATAGTTTTTCCGGGTTGGGTCCTTTGCTAGAGCAGTGGAGAAGGTCCTTATTATACAGCAAAGTCCCTATAGTGTATGTTATACAGCACGAGAGCAGCCTCTAGTGGCAGAAATCAATGACAGCACGTGCAGTTTGTTTAGACGTGACACTGCACTGCACAGAGCGGGACACTTCAGAGGCGATTTAAAACATCGACAACGAATCAGTGTGTACACAATATACTGTAGTGCATGTTTTCATATCATGGTGATTAATTTGTTGACTAGATTCTGCATTAGTGGAGAAAGGACAGCAGTATACTTATTTTGGTGATCAAATAAACTATTGTAGACCGGCGCTTGAATTGAACGTGACAATACTTGATAGCTACAAATTCTTCTAGACGCAGAGCTGCACTTTCGCTGGGTGTGTGACTAACATATTTTGATTAGATAATCACAAATGTTCTTTAGAGTTAATTTGTAAGATTAAGATTGATAAAAGCTGTAGAATAAAAGTATTGTTTCTTGTTAGAGTGTGTTAATTTCTTTTTTAAAAATTTAGTTGCTTTTGTTAACAATAATGAACTATGAACTGTAATGATCAATATATAACTAATATTTATATTTTTATTCATTTACAAAATATGGCTCAGTTGGCTACTTTTTATTTAAATAGTACAGCACTATTTATTTTTCATTCAGTAGCCATTTTTATCTATCACAAGCTAAAATGTGATTTTATACAACAGTTCAGTGAATAAGAGGTTGATATTGTGTTTTATTTTAAGCACTATATTATGTGTTTTTTGCTCTTTTGCAGAGATTGCAATTTTGCCATAGCAGAATTGTTTCGCGCGTCTCCGAGCAACACAGCGGTGTTTAGTTTCTGAATGAATCTGCATTTTGAACAAATCGTGTGAATCAATGATTCAAATGCCCATTCATAAAGAGAGCCATTTATTTAATTCCTGAATGAATCAGCCATTTTTTAATGAATCAAATGAGTGAATGATTCATAAAGACATTTACTGCCACCTGCTGGCAGATTTAGTTTCTTATTTAGAGTATCATTTCATTCAAAATAAATAGATAAATAAATAAATAAATAATAATAAAAACATTAAAGCGATAGTTCACCCAAAAAATTTAAATTCTGCTATAATTTATTCACCCTCATGTCGTTTCAAACCTTTCTTTTGTGAAACATAAAATACAGTATTTTGAAGACTGTTGGTAACAAAGCTGTTTTGGTTACCAATACTGAGATGTTTCTCTAATTATTTTATTTTATGTTCCATAGTTTATGTCAGGCTGTTGCAGCCTAAATGTTTATGTGTAATAAATTTTATGTTTAATCAAATACAATATTTTTTTCTAAAGCTACAGTTTGTAATGTCTACATGATACTTTCTCATTTAACACAAAATAGATTTAAATCATCTTTCGTGGGTATTTTCACAGTCAAATTTATTTTGCGATTAATTTGTGTAATTAATTAGACTAAAAATGTTCTCTAACTATAACCTGATATTAACCTTTTCAAATTTTGCACTTAATACAAAAAGTGGCTAAAACATACTGGTGCAACTACATACAAATAACGCATACACAAATAAATTAATAATGTCTCTTCATTTAAATTCAAGTGTTGTGATAAGTGGATAAAATAGCAATGAATCATGAGAAGCACTTCAAATAATTTTGAAATGTAGCCCTCTCTAAAAGCTAGGGAGAGATGAAAATTACAATACATCATCAGCGCTCGAATCTCACCTTCGACTAATTGCGTCCTCATATGGCACCGCCTGAAAATACACCTCCGCGTTGGCCCCGCCACCTAACTTCCTGATGTGGAGTCATTGAGGAACAGAAGAAAAGGTGAAATAAATATGTTCTACCTAATCCAAATAAATGTAAATAACGTTCAAGCATAAGTTTTTGTTCCTTTTCCACTTCATTTCCTCTGAAGGGAAATGATGAATATTAAATGTGTTTACTTTGTCTCTCCTCTGTTAGGAAGAGCCCGGCCGTAATGACACTGCCCAGATTGGGTGGCATTATTAATTCCACACACAAAAGCAATCCATCAATGTTCTTCCAATCTCTCGGAGCCACGATCCGGAGAGTGTTAATTGTGAAACACGCAGGGGAAGGACGGGAAATGGATTCAACAATGCTGGATTGGTTTTGACACAGTACGTTTTTATTCCTCGGATCAGTAGGGGGAATGATACAGTTGTTAATGATCCAATTAATCATCGTCTAATCATTGCAAACTGATGGAATGTAGCATTTGAATGTGAAATGAACGTTTATCGAATTATAATTGCAACCAACTGTTAATGCTTTAGTTCAGCAGGTATGTACTTGTTGTGAAATCTGTCTTAAAGTTTACCCAAAAACTAAGTTTTTGTCATTATTTACTCACTCTCATTTATTCCATGTAACAACAGATGATAGTGACCAAGTCACTCAAGCTCCAAACAGTTGATATGCAGTGTATTTCAACAGCTTACTACTGTTGAAAGAAAACTAGCCTGAAAGAAAAAATAACATGGGTTTTGAGAGTAAAAATATTTTTAAATCATAAGTAAATGCTTGAAGAACTTTGATGCTTTAGTGAATTATGGTTTTAAAAGAATGTTCTTCATGACTGGAGTGTCTCAAAGCTTACTTTCAAGATGATTGTTCTCTGAATTTCCAAACTTTTTTATCCTGAACAAATCGATAGAATCTCCTCAGGTAGGCTTCAAACATCTGTGCCTAAGCAGAAATGTACAAGGCATGCCCTAGCATACAGTTAAATTGATTAACCAGGATAGAAGCTTTTGAAGCTTTCCAGAAGCTGTGTAGGCCAAGAGATGTCAACACTTGAAAAGCCAAAGTGCATTTTCTCTCCCAGATGTTTAACCGTGAGACTCAACAGTGAGAAGTTGCAACTACTAAATAATTGCTCCATCAACTGCATAAAAACCATAATCACCTGTTACGCAAAGCATATTATTAGACTGAACATTTGTCAGGGTTGTGCACCCTTAGAGAGTTAAGAGTGCCTTTTAAAGGGCACCTATTATGCAAAATTCACTTTTGAAATCAAAATTGACGTTTTTGGCTATTAGTATGAATATGTTAGACTTAAGATTATCTATAAGTTGATTATAAGGGTGTTTCAAAACATTGACAAAATTCGCATTTATAAGATATAAGCATTCTAAACTTACAGTCTTTAAATTACGCCAATATGGATCAACGATTTTGATTACATCACCCAGCACTTCAGCTTCTTATTAAACTTTCTGTCCAATCAAATGCTCTCTAGAATCTGCCCAAGCTGTGATATAAACAAAATGCTACTGGCTATTTAGAAAAGTGGGTGGGACTGTTTGATATGTCCCACCTTGTCTTCCTATTTCAATTGAAATTACGTCAACACATACTGCGTGTTTCAAAGCACTTTGGTGGATCTTTAAAAGCAGCATTCAAGTAAGAAATGTAATCTTATTAAAGCTATAGGCATTATTCAATTTTATTTTATTGTTTGGGTCATATTAACAGCATAGACAGCAGTATATGTACTATGTATTACCATCCTGTAACCTTATACTAACATCTAATATAAACATGCAATGTCTTACCCAGCTGTTTACCTTAACAGACATAACCGACTGTGTTTCTGTAACTTGTGTGTATTTGACAGTTTAAGTGCAATAAGACGTGAAAGAGAACTTAGTTTAGTACTCACATGTTGTGTGACAGCCACTTTGCTTTGGATGTGTGCACATTAAAAAAACTATTTTGGAAAAGTGGGTGGGGAGCAGCAGCTCATTTGGATTTAAACAGACATGCCTGAAAACAGTGTGTTTCTCCTTCAAAATAGGCATTTCAAAATTATATTATAAATTATCTGTGGGATATTTTGAGCTGAAACTTCCCACACACATTCTAGGGACACTTGAGACTTATATTACATCTTGTAAATAGGGGCATAATAGGTGCCCTTTAAATTCCAATTCAATTCCTGGTTTTGAACTAAGGTAGGGAGTAGGATGCAATATTGCAATCTGAAGTTAGAGACAAATTAAAAAAAAATTCTGATAGGTAGATAGATCTGAAAACATAAATTGAGTCAGTCACTGTCATCTCCATCATCTTTACCTATGTTTTATAATTATTATCTTTATTATTTATACCTGATATGACTTAGACGCCATAAACGGTGGTTATTAAAAGAACATTTAATCAGGATGTGGGACGAGCAGTTCAAACCATTATTCTAATTGACTGCCATTTAGACATAATATTTCATACTGTACATGTTTACCTTTGACATTCTTTTAATGTACTTAAGAGTGCTATAATACCATTTCCTACTTGAGAAAATAGTCATTGTATGAATATTAATGTGGTATCTCTCTAGGCAGCTCATTTAAAATGAATGAACGCAAGCCTTGGGCAGAGATGGGCCTGTACAAACACCAGGAGCTCATTAAAACTCGATTGTTTTGTAATGTGCACCTGTCTAAAAGAGTAAAGAGGTGCAGATGTGGAGATGGACCGATCTAGGATCAGAGGTTACTGGCGTAATGTTCTTTAGATTTGAATAATTTACCATGAACCACTTCAGCAGTGAATGCCCTTTCCATTAGGCTGAATTTGTGGAAATTGAATGAAACCTAGAATACAGTCATTTACCTAGAAAATAGACAAATGGCACTTAGGTGAACTAGTTATACATAGATTTGCATTCGCGTATGAATTACAAGACTTGCATGGTCTAAACTGCATATCAGCAATGAGGAAAATCATGAATGTTTAAACTGCACACAATTGTGTGTATCGATAAAAAATGTCTCAGCATTTCTAATCTGTATGTTATAGCATAACATTACTCAAGTGTCTGTTCTCCCACACTTATTTACACTAAATCAACATGTCATCTAGCCAAGAGTCAGGATGCAGCTCAGAGTTACTCATGCACAGAGACAAAAAAATACTTTTATACATCTTGTTCCATGTCGAATGAGTAACAGTCAGCAGAGCAAAGGATGAGCTCATCTATGTGTCTTTCTGTAGCCTGCGCTTGACAGATACGCACATGCAAAAGATATTTTTAAATCGAAACATCACTCCTACATCTACAACATGTTCCCTGTCAAATTAAGTTCCACTGGCATATTCCATATACTTTTACATTCTTGTATCGTTTTTTAAAATCTTGTTGTAGTTTTTCAAATTCATGTGTTATTCCTCTTCAGCTGAAAATTCTGCTCTGGCAGTGAGTGGAGTCTGCGAGTTACCATGGTAACCTATGTTTTATCAGCAGGGTAGTGTGTTGAGTCGTTAAACAGAGCCGCCCACATGGGTCTACGAGTCTGGAGATCATTGCTGTGTTACAGTCCTGTGAGTGAATCCCATGATTCTCTGTTCACAGCACTAATGCTGAATTAGATTTGCATCGTTCACACTGCATCCAATTCTGATTAGGTTTTCACATCCCATCCATACTGTTCTTTTCAAAAGTAATTAAACAGACTTGTTTGTTCAGACTCCAAAGTCATTATTAGGTATATCTATGCTGGTTGCCATAGTAATCACTAAAAGGGATAGTTCCCCCAAAAATGACAGTTCTTTTAGTATTTTACTCACTTTCATGTTGTTCCAAAAATGTATGATTTTCTTTCATCTGCAGAACACAAAATAAGGTTCAAAGTAGTTAGTCTGGACCCTAATATTTTCCAAAATATCTTCTTTTGTGTTCTATGGAAGAAAATAAGTCATACAGGTTTAGAACAACATGGAAGTAGATGTATTTTTTTTTTACATTTTATTTTAATTATGTCATTAATTACCGTATTGACCCGAATATAAGATGACCCTGATTATAAGACACTCTCCTTTTTTTCAGGATGTACTTTTTGAAAAAAGGCTTTTTTAAAACCAAATCTTGTGTTTTATTAAGATTTTTTTTCTTAAATTATTTTCATATTGCATATTTTTTCCTATTTTAATTTGATTTTAATTTTAATTTAATTTTAATTTTGTTTTGAAAGTATAAGAAAATACTGGTATAATGTACCAACAATCACATTTAAAAATATACACTGTTTAATATACCATGAAAATAACAGGTAGCCCATCTTAGTTATATACCAATTAGGCTATCCATCCCATAGTAGCCTAAATATTTCATTAATAGTAGAAGTGAAATCTTATTGTAGTCTTAAAACTGGGTACTGTCTTATGTTTTAAAATAACTTACAGAGGAAGTTTGGTCCCATCAGGCCAACACAACAGTCACGACTCATGCCGCTGTAAGCTTTTCTTTTTCTTTTGTTTTTGTTTTCACTCGCGATGTTCTTACATTACTTTATGTATTTCTTGAAACACTCGTTTTATGCGTATTTGGCGCCACCTATTGTTGTGGGTGTATTTTTGACATGTCAAAGTCTAGACCCTGAATATAAGACGGGCCGCGTTTTTTTAGATGTATTTTCCAAGAAAAAAAAACCATTGTCTTATATTTGGTCAATGCGGTACTCACCCTCATGTCGTTCCAAACCCTGAAGACTGGTTTATCTTCGTAACACAAGAAGAGAAGAAATTGTTAAATAAAATTGTTATTTTTGTTTTCTTTGCAGACAAAAAGTATTCTTGACATACAGCATCGTTGCGCTCCGACGTCCCGGACTCGAGGACCTTTCCCGATCCCATCCACTATCTCTCTCCCACTTTGCTTCCTGTCATTTCTGATCAGTCCTATCACAATAAAGGCAAAATGCCAAAAATAAATCTAAAAAAAAATGTATTCCTGCAGCTTTATAAGATTATGGTTGAAACACCAATGTCACATGGATTATTTTATTGACGTCCTTACTTCCTTTCTGGGTCTTGAATGTGTCAGTTGCGTTGCTGTCTATGCAGGGACAGAAAGTATCAAAAATATCTTAATTTGTTTTCCGAATATGAACGAAGGTCTTACAGGTTTGGAAAAACATGAAGGTGAGTAATTTATGACATAATGCAAATACAACTATTAAAAAAGGTTCAAACATTCACTGATGCTCCAGAAGGGAACATGATGCATAAAGAGCCAGGGGGTGAAAACTTTTGAATAGGATGAAAATGTTCAAATTGTTCTATTTTGTTGAAATAACTTTTCTTTCTATTTAGTACTGCCCTTCGGAAGCAACAGAAGATAGCAACAATGACATAATGACATTTTTGAGCCTTATTGAGCTCACAACATCTGACTGTAATGGTGCAATGGTGGGTACATCAGACATCAGAGCATTTTGGTGCTATGTACATATTCATAAATACATTGTGTTCAAGCCGATGCTCATTTGCTCATTCCCCCAATTAAGAATAATGAATTCCATGTGTGAGCACAATTGAGTGACTTTAGAAACTGTAGCCGTCACAACTGCGCTTTCTGGATGGTGTTACAGAAATCCAATCTCACCATTCAGGCTTTCCAGCATTTCCAAAAAATCTATATTAATCTGATTTTCAACCACATGTGGAGGTTTGGATTGAGTTTGTAAAAATCTGGTTTGTTTTTTGCTGTTGAGACTACAAGCAACTAAGCGGATTTTAGTGGGATAAACCAAAAAAATTGGATTGTTTGGGGCCTGCCTGAAAAAATCCTCCAGCTCTTGTCAAACCAAAGTAAAATGTCATACTGTGATCACTTACTCATGCTGATATCATTTTAAACCCATGTGAATTTCTTTCTTTGGTGGAACACTAAAAGTAAATGTATGAAGACTGGGCTGGTTGCTATTGTCCATGCAAATACAATGACCCTGCAGAGGATAAAGCAGTATGGAAGCAGTATCATAAAAAGTGGTCTGTATTACTATGTATCTTATATTTACATCCGTCTTCTGAAGCCATATGATAGCACAGTATAGAAGTCCACCGTATTTTACCAAGGCCCAAACCATTCAAGATTTCCGGCCTCACTATTGAGACCTACAACAAGACTACAGCAAGTATTTTGTCTTTCCTTTAGACATTTCTGCTCAGTAAATCTTGACAAATACAGACAGTGGTATATGTAATGCAAAAGGTACTTCAAGGGCATATATCCTTCAGTGCATGTCTCCTTGAAAAGTGTTTGCTTTAATATAATATTTTACAGCTGTATGTTCTCTGCAGCTCTTTGGTGGCAGTGCACAGTACTTCTGAAAATAAAGCAGAGGATCTAATCAGCACTGCTCTGGAGGAAAACATGCTCAGCCGCTCGACATGTTTCTTGGAAGATGTTCAAGGTGTACTATGAAGGGAGTGATCATTATTCAGTTTCAGTGAGGAAGGCCTATGCAATTTGTTTGATATTTTGACTCCGCAATGACAGTTTTCTTTCTTCCTAAAGTCTACTGAAGTTGTCCCCATACGGGTCACCATCAATTCAACAACATACAACATCGTTTGCCCATGACATGTCAAGGATTCATGCATCATGCAACAGCAGTCTGTTGAGGTAAACGTTTAGTTCAAAATACTCTGAAGTCCCTTGAGCGAAGTGCTAAAATCACGAAACTGTGACAGAAAAATATGACATTCGGCAGGTCAGTGACCCTGAGCTTGAGATTTGACAGGAAACGACTCGGTGCCCTTGTCACAGAGAAGACGGCGGATGACTTTAGGAGTCTGTGACGCTTTTTGAAGATAACTACCCCGATGAGAACTTGATGTTTGGACAGGAGCTAGACTGCATTTTAGGCAGCGCCGGTTTATTGCGATTGGCAAGATGATTCATGCCCATTGATATGGGATTTAATGACTCTGTGCTGCCAAGTGAGTCAAAAGGCACTTTAACCAGTATTATGGATTAAAAGGTATGAATTGTAATGCAGTACATCTGACTTTTTAGATTTCATTACCATTTCTCTTTCCTACACAGGAACAGAGAGCAGTTTATATGAGTTATCCCACCTCTTTGAAGCTGTGCTCACACAATTTAAAATTCCTTTGGATGTCGAATCTAATAACAACGTTCTTTAGAGTGGCATAATTTCTCTTTACTGCCCTGGTTACCTGCCACCCATCCAATAATGGCATCAGAAAGAAAGAATTACGCAAGGAAATGTATTGATGGCTTTTAGTTTAAAAAGCAAGAGAAGATTGAGTCTCCAAAGATAAATTCTGGCAAAAGACAAACTAATAATGACACGTCGACGTGGACAAATATGTTTGCGTTTGATGTGATTTTTTTTTAGCACTCTGGGACTTGTAGTTTGTTTACTGAGTGAGAAAGCAGGCCTGTCGTTTCTCCTCACGCCCAGCAAACACATGATTAGTACATACATTAAACTCCACATGCGAGAGGAAGCACTTAAGCCTTGGTGCCGCAGACTAATGACGTTTAACCCTGAGGTTAACATCATTTTAAACCCTAAGTAAAGGCCAGTTTTAATGCTGCATTAAGCAACGTTTCACACTTGTAATTTTGAAAGGGGTTTAGCACCTCTTTTAACCCTTAATTAGGAGACACATTTGCTTAGCTCGCCCCAATTGCGGTGCCAAACATATTCAGTATGAGTCAAGCTGGTGATAGAATCCATCGGCAAGTTAAGCTACAGACAACCAAACAAACAGCTTCTGTGCTTACCTTAATAAATATTTATGCACTGTCATGCTGTTAAAGTAATGGTAGAACATCGTAAAAGTGCACTATTCACAGTCAGCCATGATTCATTTCCTCTATAAGTGAAAGTGTCTAAAAACAGGAGGTTACTGAGATAAACCGTGTAGTATTTGCTGATTTCAGCATATCTGCGCCCTTGAGGTGACCTACATAGAAGAAAAAAAAGTTCATTTCATAATAATTTGTGAAACTTTCTAAAAATATTACACCTTTAATTGCATCTTTAAAAAAGCAGAGTGAGTCTACACATTTCCAAAGATAGACAAGCAGTTATTAAAACAGGTTGAGTGCACATTGTGAGCTGTATTTGTCAATATTATTATTTGATTCATCCTAGTAAATTGATATTCATATTATATTCATATTAATTCATATTAAACAGTCATCACTCTCATATCAGTTTGTTTGAAGAGTTTATGCATTTAAAAAAAAAATGATTTACAGATCTGACCCCTTGCGTAGTATTTTAGGTTTTATTTTTATAGCTGAATTTTTAGTCAAATGTTCTTACTAAATAATTCAATAATTATTTAAATGTAATTATATAGTGACATGCAAAAGTTTGGGAACCCCTTGCAGAATCAGTGAAAATGTGAGTAATTTTAACAAAATAAGAGAGATCATACAAAATGCATGTTGTTTTTTTTATTTAGTATTGTCCTGAGTAAGATATTTTACATAAAAGATGTTGACATATAGTCCACACACTGTAAAACGTTTTCAACAGTTTCAACTTAAAAAATTAAGTTTAACAGCTGCCTTAAGATTTTAAGTTAAATCAACTTAAGTCATTTAAGCTCACAAGTTATATCAACTCATTTTTATTATAATAAGTTCAAATGACTTGTAGTTTTAAGCTGATTTAACTTAAAAAGTTAAGGCAGCTGCTGAACTTATGTTTTTAAGTTGAATCTGGTGAAAACCTTTTACAGTGCAGGACAAAAAATATTTGTAGTTATTGTAATTATTAAAATAACCCCATTCAAAAGTTTTGGAACACTTGCTTCTTAATAATTAAATGTGGATGATCTACCTTTTTTTATTTGTTTGTTTGGTTGTTCATGAGTCCCTGTTTGTTCTGAAAAGTTAAACTGAGCACTATTCTTTAGAAAAATCCTCCAAGTCCTGCAGATTCTTCAGTTTTCTCTCATCTTTTGCATATGTTAACCCTTTCCAGCAGTGACTGTATGATTTTGAGATCCATCTTATTAAAAAAGGTTAAAACATTCACTTATGTTTCAGAAGGAAACATGGTGCATTAAGAGCTGGGTGGTGAAAACTTTTGAACAGAATGAAGATGTCCAAATTTTTTCCTATTTTGTTAAAATACCATTTCTTTCCATTAAGTACTGAGATACTTGCAAGATACTTGCATGTTTCCCGGAAGACAAATTAAGTGCATTTGATTTTACCTTGATCTTCAAATTCAGAAAGTTTTCAGTGTGTTTTAAGTCCCTCAGTTGTCCTCAGTGTTAAAAGAGGGATCTCAAAATCATACAGTTACTACTGGAAAGGGTTTAATTATGCAAAAGATGCTGAAAAACTGAAGAATCTGGAGGACCTGGAGGATTTTTCTGAAGAACAGTGCTCAGTTTAACTGTTCAAAACAAACAAGAGACATTAACATTAACAACCATCACAAAACAAAAATAGTAGATCATCATCGTAGATCATCCAGGTAACCACACACAGTAACTATATGCAAACATATTTACATATGAGTTTAGCATGTAGAGGATTGGTATGCATCACCCAAAAAAATGTTATAAGAATAAAATGGGAACAATTAACAAGTTTGTTGTAATGGCATAAAAATTACAATTATGAAAGGGGGCCATTGGTAAAATTGTATATTTTGCAATGTAATTTGAATAAGTGAACTGAAATGGAATGTTTCATAATGACAAATTAAAAAAAATAGTTACAAAGAGAGGCATCTGAAAGGCAATTACATTCAAGACAATATTGCAACATTTACAATGCAGTGAGATTGAATTATTCCACTCAGTTTTAGGTTGTGACGACTTCTGAAGTTTGCAGTATTGCCCTCAGGCTGTGGAATTATTAAATAACAATTAATAAAAAAAATGTAAGCTAAAGCGAAGACCTCCAATTCACTCTCACTTATTCTTTAATATTTCATCTTTAACATTTTTAAGCAAACTAATATTTTAGGGCAAAATATCCGGCCCTATTTTGAGGGGGCCATTTTACCCCAAGGGTAAAACTTTACACTTCAGGGGAAAATTAATTTACACCTCGGGTCTAAATGAATTATTCTACCCTTAAGGCTGCAGTGAACAAATATGCATACAAACTTTTCATCAATCATTTTCATTCAGTGTAATATGAACACACAGTTCATCTTTTTCAAATATGAGAAAATTAGATCAATTTACCTGAAAACAGTTCTAATGAGATTACTCTCACAAATACTATCGCTCAGATGAAACGTCAACATGAATTAGTTGACAGACAATTTATAATTATACTGAAGTGAGTTTTGCCACCGTCTGTGATCAAGAAGAAAATTAAAGGTGGGTGGGGAGTTATCTTACCCCAGGGTGCTTCTTCCCCCATCTTAAACTATTGCCTTCTGATGCAGCTATTTTTTTATTAATATTTAACTTTTTTTCAGTTTCACTCTAATGATTCTTTTAGGTTGAAATGTTACAGTGTCAGTGTAGCTTTCTCAACACTGGGAAACACTGAAACACATTCTAATTAAAGTCTGAATGAAATGAAATTCTAAATGATTTCATCAGGTACATGGTGTGCAAATTGTAAACTGATAGTCTTCCTAATGTTTTTGGTAGGGCGTATAGCAAGACTTTTTCTCTTTGTAGGACTTTTCTCTTAATTTTACCCACCGTAGAGACAGGCCTCAGCTTGTGTCGCATCTGTTTTCAGAGCCGCAGCAGGAAGGCATCTAAAACGCAAGGTTCACTTCATCTGAGAGCGTTGCGTGGCCCTCAGAATGCGTCCTTAATATGATCACACACTGTTACCTCAGCCTCCTCTGTTTCCCCAGCAGGGATTCTGCTTTGTTTTACCACAATTTCACTTTACACTCAACGTGCCGAGCCCAGCTCGCTTTGAATTAACTCTCCGCTTTACTGCTTGCCATCAGGAAACAAAGCACCCCTTCGTGTGGGCTCTTCAGGCAGCGGGACTGAGCCTGAGATGCTGCTGTGGAGAACTGACAGAAGCCGGAATACCGCGGTGCTTTCAGTGTAAATATAGCAGAGATCATAGTGTTCCAGCTACTGTCAAGCTTCTCCACTTAGCTGGGTCAAGTGATGGTCAATGAGTGCGGGAAAGATCTCGCCGAGGGTTCTCATGACCCGCTGTTTGAAGAATGAGACTGATGTTATGCTAATGTACATCTGGAGATCAGATTTAGTTTTTTTCATGAGTAGGGGAACAATATGTTTCTCTGGAAAGCCTTTGAGTTTTCGGCCATTGTTGCGGCTTTAAATGATATTCCAACGTTTAAATCAAGACAATTTCTTTCAAGTGGTGTTTGAGCTATTCTCAGGACATCTCCGCTGTCTCACTGTGTTAATATCCTCTGGCTCCGTAGAGCAATTCATGCTGCACAACAAATTCATTTTTCCCTTGTTCTTCCTCTCATTATATTGTGGCAAAGCAATTAAAATGCCATTTTACCAGCTGAGTAGTAAATTGTCTCTTACCTCCAAAAACATAGGCTCCATTTAGTAACAGCTCCTGAGGTTCACAGCATAGTCTTATCTAAAAAGATGTGATTGAATTAAGATTGTGTTGTCTCTACTGGGACCAATAGGTCAAAATTTGGTTAGCATGGCCTGTTAGCCCCTGCTGGTTGATGTTGTAGTTACAGGATTTTACCGGCAAATAGCAATAAAGCGTAAATAGCATCTAAGTGTAAATAGCAATTAGATGCTATTTACACTGAGTGAAAATAGCATATTTTCTTGGCAATAGATGCAATTTACACTTAGTACAGTAGTGATAAATTCTATTTACAGTAAGTGAAAATGGCAGTATTTTCTTAGTGATATGTTAGTTACACAAAGTGCAAATAGTAACTATGTAAAAATAGCAGTTAGCAGGGTTAGTTCACCCAAAAATGAAAATTAGCCCATTATTTACTCTCCCTCTAGGTATCCTAGGTGTATATGACTTCCTTTTTTCAATCGAATCCAATCAGAGTTATATAGAAAATTGTTCTCCCAAGCTTTATGATGGCAGTGGAAGGGTGTTTCTCTTCATCAGTCCAAAACAAGTCCAATAAAGTGCATCCTTCCATAATAAAAAGTGTGTCTCACATGGCTGCGGTGGGGTGAATAAAGGGCTCCTATAGCAAATCGATGCGTGAAACAGAAGCCATCCTGAGTGGATGAAGCAGAATGTATGCATTGTGTATGCGCCTGTGAGTCTTGTGAAAACCAACGCTTGTTTACAGGAGCAAATGAAGCAATGTTTCCTTACTTTAGCAAAGGAAACCCAGTCTCCTTTTAGCTTATATCGAAATCCCTCAACATTTTTCTTTACAAATCCTTGTTTTGTACTTCTAATTCATGACCGTTGTTTTGTTTTGGTCTCTCAGCTGCATGTCTGCATTTGTCAGTTCTGAGAGGCGCATACTCAACGCTGATGTCTAACGTCATCTGCCCGGAACAGCTTCTGTGTACAACTGTTTGCGCAAGCTAGATTAAAGTGATTATTATGTATTGAATATGGACATTTTTCTTACAAAAAAGCATTGAATTACTACAGGACACCTTTATTCACCCCCCGGAGCCATGTGAGACACTTTTTATTATGGGTGGATGCACTTTATTGGACTTAATTTGGACTGTTGAAAGGAAAAAAAGGAGGAAAAGAGAGAGGACAGGAGAGCCAGAAGAGTTTTTTAATATAACTCAGATTGGATTTGTCTGCAAGAAGGAAGTCATTTACACCTAGGATGCCTGGAGGGTGAATAAATAATGGGCTTTTTTCATTTTTTCATTTTCATAATGGGAAAATTTTATTTTTGGGTGAACTAACCCTTTAATGCAAGTGGCAGATTTTGCACCTCAGTATTGTAGTATATTATAAAACAGTATTCAACAATAACATATTGAGTGCAAATTATCATTTTATTTAAATTATTAAACGGATGCCACCTTATTTGGACAATAAAGCCCTCCCTAAACCTAACCCTATAACCAATAAACACCCTATAAGGCACTTTTTGATTGTTTCCTTCATTTTATTCAAAATAAAATGTCTTTCCAATCTGATATGAGATGTGAACAAGGAGAAAAATTAGTTCGGCAAAAGACGGATTCGAACTCGAGTACAAAAAAAAAAAAAAAAGTCACTACTATTCGCTTTACCACTTACGCCTCTGGAGCTGTTAATTAACAGGATTACAGCACCATATGTTTCGCTTTCAGATATAACAAATTTGCACGATAGCTCAGCCGGCACAGAATTGGGCTTTGGATGCAGAATCCTTGGGTATGAATTCCGTAAAAAACACGAATCACAATGAAAGAGCTGAAAGATGAGAGATCGGAAAACAACCTAAAATGGCATGCTTACAATTGCGTTTTAACGTCACATTCATTTTTGTTCATACTATTGGGTAAGTTTAGGTGTAGTGCAGATGGTACGTTATTTTAAAACGTCACGGAACATTAGAGTTATAGCACCACTCAACTGACATTTCAAGTCAGAACTGCGGTGACACGTACAAAACCAACGTCACATAAAACGTACCATATGTACGTTCATCTGTTCTGGGGGAAAAAAACGAACACTCGACATCAAATATGTCATGAAACGTACAAGGCTGTAAGTATTTTGCATTTTGCGCAAAAGTTCACACAGGAATGTTTTCGACATGAGATCAGATTAGTTAATAAATAGACACTCATTTTTCAATTAATGACCATTAAAAAGCAATGTATTCTCAAGAAATAAAATAAATTTGGGCTCAGTATAGTAGTTGATGTAAGTAGTTAATGAAAGGCTTGAAATTATGCATATTCTTTTGACGCCATCAGTGAATATGTTTCAACTAGGGCTGGGAAACGATTAATCGCGATTAATCGCATCCAAAATAAAAGTTTATGATTGCATACTGTTTGTGTGTGTACTGTGTGTATATATAATGTATGTATAAATACACACACAAACATGTATATTAAAGAAAACTGAAAATAAAAATGAAATTAAAATAAATAAAATATTTATAATTCTATATATAATCTAAATTAAATACAAATATAACTATCCACACATATAAGTATTTTTTAAAGGCTTTACATGTATGTGTGTGTATTTATATATACATAATAAATATACACAGTAAACACACATTTAGTATGTTAACATAAACTTTTATTTTGGATGCGATTAATCGCGATTAATCGTGTCCCAGCCCTAGTTTCAACACTAATCAGTATTGTCATGACATCATTTACCTGCAGCATTAGTATATCACATGGTATTATAGACCTCCTTGGCTGGGGGGGCTAAAAAAGTATTGATGTTACAATCAGAATATTGAATAAACTACAATCCAATTAAGTAATCAATGCTTTAATCCAGTTTGTCGACACTTCACTTGCAAAACAGTAAAGATAAACCTCTGTCTGATCAACTGCCTCTTCCAACATTGATGAAGTATTGATGCTATAATCGTGACAACCATCCTGTGAGCTGATTGAAATTTTGTGACACTTTCAGCCCATCTGTGTTATAAATAAGCATATAATTAGTAAACATGAAAAGTCAAATGCTTGCCTGGACCGCAGATAGTTAAACATATGGTAATTGTTTTGTGTGAAACTGCAGTACAGGGCAGCCGTGGTTTAATGACACCCCTCTAATGTGACACACTTCACTGAGTGTCCCAATAATGAGGCCATCACTTCTGTTCTTTAGCTAATGCTGACAGAGAGTTATGGACTACATATGTTCGCTCACTGGTAGAATCTTTTTTAAAGTTAAAAAAAAAAGTCTGACTGGTTAAATGAACGAGATTAAGTGTCTAGAAAAGCCGAAGGCAAACAACTGTTTATTAGCGGATTAGAAAAAAATTCTGCTTCAGTTTTCTATCTTTCATTCAGGCAGTCAAAATAGATGACCAGCAGGTTATTCTAGACAAAAACCAGAAAGGGAATAAACGAGGAGAAATGTTGAAGGCTTCAGCTTTTTTCCTCCCCTGGTGAATAAAATCACCAGCCTGAACAGCAGTAAATCTACAACTGACACAAAGTCACAGAGCGACTCCATATAGATCGGATAGAATGTATTAAGCTAACTGCAATATTTCATACTAAAGGTGCTGTGTAGTTTGTGTCAAGCCAGCAGAATCATCCTTTAGTGAACTGAGAAAAACTCCTGTATATGCCTGAAGTTGCTTTTTAATATGAGGATAATTATATAGTTTATTTAGCATCATGAGTTTTTGAAATAGCACTATTTCTGTGATATTTGTAACCTACAGGGGTATACAGTACTTTATTACTTTAGTATTACTTTGGAGATTTGTTATTGAAAATGATTACTTACTTAATTCATTTCTAAAAATGTAAATGTAAAATAACTTTTATTTATATAGACCTTCAAAGTATCCAACTGAGGTCAAAAATTTACATACACCTTGCAGAATCTGCAAAATGGTATTTGTTATACCAAAAGGGAATCACACAAATGCATGTTATTTTTTATTTAGTGCTGACCTGAATAAGATATTTCGCATAAAAGATGTTCACATATGTGACCCTGGACCACAAAACCAGTCTTAAAGGGATAGTTCGAGCATTTAAGACATGAAGTTGTATGCAATCCTTATCAGCACTATAGTGTATACACACTGACCCACACTGCGTTCACCTCCCTGGTCAGAGTTCTGGCCGCTGGAAGTTTTTCAAGAAAGTAGTCACGGTTAGTTTCCGGGCCTCAAAACTGTGCGTTTTTACGTGAAAAAAATATATGCGTTTCAAAGCTTGATTAATTTACATCACAAAAAACACTCCTGACAAAAATCATACCTCAGTTTTAATCGGCACTATATTCTTTCCGTTTCCATCAATCCGCGCTGCTGTCAGTTCGCACGTTCCGATCAGCTGTTGATAGCGCGACTCGCTGACAACATGTCTGACTACGAAACTTCTGATGATGAAACCAATTTTAGCACAATGTCAGACGGAACAGATATATATATATATATATATATATATATATATATATATATATATATTTATATTAGACCTCGTTTCACGTGATTTCCACAGGAGTCTAAACATCAGATTGTTTACTGTACAGTTTAGACATGGGATCTCCAGTCCTCGTGAGCTACTGTCTTGCTGGTTTTAGTTTTTCTCTGATGCAACACACCTGACTCAAATCAACGGGTAATTAGCAGGCTTGTACAGAATGTCTCATTTGAGAAAGGTGTCCTGTCATAGGAAAACATCGAGCTGCAGGAATGTAGCTCACGATGACCGGAGTTGGAGATACCTGGTTTAGACCTACCTGTATGTGACTTCAAGCACACTTATAAACACGATGATACCGACACACGTTCCGCATAGTTACAGACAATAACGAATATAGCAAAGCATCATATTTTGTTGTGTTATATAGATTCAGTTAAATTCATTAGTTATGACATTGCTGATTTTCTCACCACATAGACAGTCGATTATTGTCGATGCTATCACTGCCCCGGTTAGAATATTCTCAGTGTAACGTTAGCCTAAAAACCGACGTTAGCTTCAAAATAAACCTGTCGTATGCGACATAAAGTTAGTAAATAGAGCTTACCCGTGGTACTGGTACAGCAGAACTCTTTAAAATCCGTTTTTTGATTTTTCCTCCTTGGTTGGGGATGTAATCGTCTTCGCTGAAGTGAGCACTGCACACACGAAAATCCTTGATACTGGATATTTTAGCTCCCACAGAGTAGCCGATGGCAACCAGCCAAAGCGGTCTCATAACTATATCAGAAACAGGAAAACGATGGAATCTGAACGGCGATCCCTGCACATTCTTGTGGTCACAACCTGGGAATTTACAAGTTCGCACCATTGTTAATTTTCTACTTTCTACGTCGTTGTCATTCGAGTGTGTAATGGAACAGCTGATCGGAACGTGCGAACTGACAGCAGCGCGGATTGATGGAAACGGAAAGAAAATAGTGCCGATTAAAACTGAGGTATGATTTTTGTCAGGAGTGTTTTTTGTGATGTAAATTAATCAAGCTTTGAAACGCATATATTTTTTTCACGTAAAAACGCACAGTTTTGAGGCCCCGGAAACTAACCGTGACTACTTTCTTGAAAAACTTCCAGCGGCCAGAACTCTGACCAGGGAGGTGAACGCAGTGTGGGTCAGTGTGTATACACTATAGTGCTGATAAGGATTGCATACAACTTCATGTCTTAAATGCTCGAACTATCCCTTTAAGTCGCTGGGGTATATTTGTAGCAATAGCCAAAAATACATTGTATGGGTCAAAGTTATTGATTTTTCTTTTATGCCAAAAATCATTAGGAAATTGCTTAAAGATCATGTTCCATGATGATTTTTTGCAAAATTCCTACTATAAATATATCAAAATGTAATTTTTGATTAGTAATATGCATTGTTAAGAACTTAATTAGGAGAACTTTAAAGGTGATTTTCTCAGTATTTTGATTTTTTTGCACCCTCAGATTCCAGATCTGCAAATAGATGTATCTCGGCCAAATATTGTCCTATCCTAACAAACCATATATCAATAGAAAGCTTATTTATTGAACTTTCATATGATGCATACATCTCAGTTTTGTAAAATTGAACCTTATGACTGGTTTTGTGGTCCAGGGTCACATATAGTCTACAAGAGAAAAAAATAGTTGAATTTATAAAAAATGATCCCGTTCAAAAGTTTACATACACTTGATTCTTAATACTGTGTTGTTACCTGAATGATCCACATATGTGTTTTTTTTTTTTTTTTTTTGTGATAGTTGTTCATGAGTCCCTTGTTTGTCCTGATTAGTTAAACTGCCCGCTGTTCTTCAGAAAAATCCTTCAGGTCCCACAAATTCTTTGGTTTTCAGCATTTGTGTGTATTTGAACCCTTTCCAACAATGACTGTATGATATTGAGATCCATCTTTTCACACTGAGGACAATTATTACAGAAGTTTCAAACACTCATTGATGCTCCAGAAGGAAAAATTATGCATTAAGACCTAGGGGTGTAAACTTTTGAACAAAATAAAGATTTGCCTAAATATCAAGCAGACAAAAATATAAACATGATGAATAGGACATGTGGCTTTGCATAGTTAAACAACATACTTTAACACTCACTTTTGTTGCCATCTATTCTGACAATAATGGCTGTATGTTGAGTAATTTTCAGGCGACACTAAATCTATACTGCTATACAAGCTGCACATTGACTACTCTAAAATATATCCAAGTTTCATTTCTATAGTATTGGCCCTTGAGAAGATATATTAAAATGGTTTCTGAAATGTGATGGGTGTACTCACTTTTGTGATATACTGTATATATTGCATTATGAAGTTTACAGAACTTTTATTTAAATCAGCCAATGAAATCTATTACAGTACAATAAATTGTAATTGGCCACAAAGTTGGTAATTTGTCATGTAGAGGTGCATTAAAGATCACCTTAGGTATATTATAATCCTTGTTATAGTGAAAAGAAAATGCTAGTGTTCAGTCTATAAATGTATTCAGATTTTAAAGTACTACATAATATTCTACAGAATTTAGTGTTTAACAGTTTTATCTAGCAAGGGACAGAAAGTTGGTTGCAGTATAACATTGGGTTTGAGCCAAAAAAAAAAATTAGAACAGTGAGAACTAGGGCTGCAACTAACGATTATTTTAATAATCGATTAATCTGTCGATTATTTTTTCGATTAATCGATGAATCGGATAAAAAAAGGGATTTACAACCCTTTATTCAAAAACAGAACTAAAATCTTTAGAAAGTGCACGAACATGTTGCTCCTTGAACTGTTATAATAATAATAATAATAATAATAAAATAAAAATGGACTAACACAAAAAACATACACATGTATGCTTTACATCTGCCAAATATATAGACTAAATAAACTAAAATTACTATCCGTCAAGACAGCGGCTTGCTGTGGTGTACATGCGGCATTTCCCATCAAGAAGCCTCTCAAATTAAATTCCTCAGTGCGCATTAAAAAAGTCATGTGACTTTGCACGCTGGAACGGGATAACTTGACTAACTTTCTGCTACATTCATTCTGCCATGGCGGTGTTTAGCGTCCTGCCATCAGCAGCGACCAGCTGGAAGAGTTCCGCATTCAAATGCACGCAAAACTGGCCTCAAAGCCCCAGCAAAAGTAATTACCATGAATGTGTCAAGGCAAAAATTAAGAAAATATTCGAATTACTTATTAATAAACTAGTATTTTCTGATTCAGTGTTGCAAAGATGAAATTGACGATCCTGCCATCTGCTCATTAATGCCTAATGCATCTTTATGGATTAGCTAATGAAAGAGTTTTGTTTTCGATTTTAATTATTTCGTTTTATAGTAAAATAATAATTTAAAGCTTTCTATAGATATTGTGTTTGTGAGGCAATTACCTGGGTTTCGGTTAATTATTGTGAAGCGCTCCTGTTTAAACCAAAGATATCAAGCGTATTCTGTTTGTTTTCTTTAAGAGCACATTTTGTTGATACTGTGAGTACACACAAACTAAGCTAGACCCTTTACAGTTCCGGCCCGGGTGGTAAATTACTCTTACCTTTATGAGCAAAAAAGAAATTCCACATTGCACTGGCGTCTCCATGTCCTGCAAAGCGCGCTTCTCTCCGCACAAACTTTGGAATTATCTTGATTGAATGATTAAACTAATATTGTGATATGTTTTAAGTTTTTTTTATATCAATGGATTTAAATTTAAATCGCGATGAATTAAGCAGGCTTTTGATCTGTCTGCCTCTGTTTGCTAGGTATAACTTTAAAAAACAAAAACTTGAATTTAACAAACAAAAAGTGTTCCAAATATATCTCTAAATTAACTTTATAAACTAAAGGAACGAAAATAAATGTAATCACTTTGCTATTAAAAACAGCAGCTGTGTAATGAGGAAGAGAAAGAGAAAAAAAGACAGTCGGACTGGAAATTCAGTCAGCCAAAAATTGATGAGCTGTCGGACATTTTTACAGGGAATGTTTGTTTAATAGCCTATTTAATACTCTTAGGCTACTTTCTTAATTAAATATATTATTTCTTTGATTTATTTTAGCGTTTTCAGGCTGCTTGTTCGCTGACTGAAGTGTAGGCTATATATAAAAAAAACAACGTGCCACCGTCACAGCCCTATTCAAAACTGAGACGATTTCACCTCAGCAGAGCTCCTCTTTCTCCTCACGGTTGTGGTATGTTTTCGACACATTATACAGACAGACAGTGTTACAAAAACTATAGAAGTAGTTCTCTCCATCTCCACTATCCAACGACCCGTACAGCAGCTGTTTTGCGATCGAGCATTGGCTGCTGTGAAAGTACGCTAGCCAAAGTAGGCTTAAATATCAAACATGTTTGATATAAATCGGGGCAGCATATATATATAATGTAGAAACGGTGCTTTATGCTCAAATGTTCCAGTTTTGCGCATAAGTTAAATTCGCATTTTTGGATGGAAACACAGCTTATGAGGTGCCGAACTCTGCTGGCATCAGTGCGGGAGAGAGACCGAATGTGTCCACTCCGCTCTGCGCTCAATTTTTTTTTTAAATATATATATAATAACAACCAAATGTCTCTGCGTCGCGCGACACAACGAATCGATTATGAAATTCGTTGCCAACGCTTTTAGTAATCGATTTTTATCGATTTTATCGATTCGTTGTTGCAGCCCTAGTGAGAACTTTGATTATACGGGCTGCTTTGTACAGTTTGTTACTTCAGTGGAAAAATCTCTGTCTCTTGATTTCAAAAGGATTTTCTGTAGATAGTTTTTTTTTTTTTTACTTTTACTTTTAAATAAAGTATAACTTTTCACTTTTTAAAATAAAGTTTCACTCAAGCTAAATTTTGGATAGATACTGCACCAAATGGGCATTCACTAAATTCCAGGGGTTTCATTACCACAACGTAAAATGAGCATTTCTGGGGGCGTTGGGAAAACGCCCCTTTCTAAAAAAAAAAATTATTAAGAGAGGTCACCGATCATGCGCAGTAAATCAGTTTTTTTGCGCGGGCATTTCAAAACCTAGGATCAGCACTGATGATAATGAAGGACAACACAGTCATACAGGTTATTTTTAGGTTTTAAAATCTTACATTTAAACGATTTTTGAAAACAAATAAACAGCCGTTATAGAAATGTAAAACGTGTAGCGTCTATTTACGAAAATTAATCATGGGTTACAACATGAAGGGTATCTGGCACGAAACCGCTGCCCTCTCTCCGATCGGACAGGTATTTCAAGACACTGTAACGTTATATGAATATAAATATATGAAGAGTATGAAACCCCTGCGATCGTGGAAAGGTATTTCAAGACACTGTATGTGAATATAATTATGAAGGGCACGAAACCCCTGCGATCGTGGAAAGGTATTTCACGATACTGTATATGAATATAAATATGAAAGGCACGAAACCCCTGCGATCATGGAAAGGTATTTCATGACACTGTATATGAATATAAATATGAAGAGTACGAAACCCCTGCGATCGTGGAAAGGTATTTCATGACACTGTATATGAATATAAATATGAAGAGTACGAAACCCCTGCGATCGTGGACAAGTATTTCAAAACACTGTGTATGAATATAAATATGAAGTGCACGAAACCCCTGCGATCGTGGAGGTATCTGAAGCAAATGGCTTTTCCCAAACTGTGCATGATCGGTGACCTATGCAAATTCTCAAATAGGCCATGCCTGCCTGGTGACGCAGTATCGATTACGTTGTTCTGAAACCCCTGGAAAAAAGTGCATCCCGCACAAAATGCACGCTATGCACTGTGTAAACAATGAGTGATGCATACGTATGACAGATTGTTTCCACGCATGCATCTACTATGCTGCCCTCCAAAGGCAAAGCGCAGTAACTACACATTTGGTCAAAATTAAGTAAAGGCTTAAAATGGGCTTTGTGACAATTGTTTTGTCTTGTGGCAAAGTCTCCTGGTTAGATTTTGTCCCGTTTCAAAGAAACAAGAGTGTTAAAATTGCAGTAACTACAAAATCCAAACTAATACAAGACAAACCGCAGTAAGTGATGTTACTGTGTTCTAGCTTTATTTTCCCGGCTTTGACACTGCATCTGCGGTCTGCCATTACACAATATCCAAAAACGGGTAAGGAAGATAGCAAAATATTAACTAGCAAAGCAAATGACAGCTTTATAATCATTTTACATGAACTAGCCAGCCGCTAGCAAATTAAACAAGCATTTTAGCCTACCTGCACTGCTCCATTGAAGGCAATTATCCAATGATAATCCGATTTATAATCTTGTTAATGTTTTTTTTTATTTGGACATCTCTCCACATTTTAGGCAGCTGATCAAATTGTAGTGACAGCGGTTATTCCTTCAAAAGTTAGCTGGCTCCGGTAAAGTAATATTGTTAGGCAAAGTAACTATGCCTCCTCAACAAAGTGACAACCGGACTAATGCGCTAGCTTAAAACGCTAGCTTTATTTAACAGATTGTAGTCAAGACAGACAGGGTCAAAACACCAGCAAACAGTAACATCCAAGGCAAGACAAAAGCGTAATCCAATAGACAGGCGTGGGTCAAAATCCAAGTAAGCAGTCCAAAGTAGCAAATGAAACAAAACAATGAAACAAGGAAAAACTATGACTATGAAACAAAACTATGACTATGAAACAAAACTATGACTATGAAACAAAACCGTGGCAAAAACAAGGCAATGAAACAGGAGAAAACACTTAGTAGAGTCCGCTACAGCAAAACAATACTTTGCAGGGCCTGTTTGGTGTAGGCCTCCTTAAATGGCCACCAAACAGGAAGTTACCAATGAGGCAGCAGAGGGAGCAGCAACAGTCAGAGTGAGTAAGGGCTCCCTCTGCTGGCCTGGCGTTACAACGTTTGAGAATAGCCTACACACTAGGCTACTTGTTAGTTCTTCTTTTGTTTAAATTGTGTGAATTTTTTTTTCAGCTATTGTTTTAAAGCAACCTAGGTCTGTAATTAATTACTTTTTAAATAAAATGAGCAAAACACTCTCTGTTGTGAAAGGAGCAGATGACTCTTAATATTGAGGCTTACTACTGAGCAATTGTAAAATTCACTGCATGCAAACATCAATAAAACTATTAAAGTTATTAAAAACAACCAACATGTAGTAAGAAACAGAACAAGAAAGTTGGATGAACGCATTTTGTTTGTAGATACTGCACTTTGCTTTTGGAATAGTGTTTTAATTTTTTTAAGGTCATCCAAAGGCAGAGTGCAGTATCTGCATGTTGGTGGTCAAAGGTCACATCAGTTGTCATGGTTTTTATCTATAAAAGAAGGCATTACATTAATGCATTACCACTAATCTACCCACAACATGTTTGACTGGCTGGTGTAAAAACTTTAAAGGCATTTTTCTGTGTTGGCGTAGTTATTGCACTTAGCCTTTGTAGGGCAGTATGGCAGATCAGATTGCGGTGGATCTGAGGTAAATAATGATATAAATACTGTTCAGTTTCTTGCACAGACCGATCATTTCATGTCTTAACACCTCAATGTATCGTCACAAGCTGCAGGGTTTAATTTGGTTTTGTCTGTGTATGGTTTTTTTTTCCTCTCAAAGATTTGGTACCCATTGACGGCCATTATATGACAGGCTGCAACGGTTTGAGTTAAAAAATCTTCGTTTGTGTTCTACTGAAGAAACAAAATCACCTATATCTTGGATGCCCTAGGGGTAAGCAGATAAACATCAAATTTTCATTTCTGGGTGAACTATCCCTTTAAGTTGTTTTAAACCTGTATGAGTTTCTTTTTTTCTGTTGAACACAAAGTAAGATATTTTAAAGAAAGGTTGGTAACCAAACAGCTGACGGTAGCTTATTTTTTTCCATACTATGGAATTCAGGGAGGACAAACAACTCTTTTGTTACCAACATTCTTCAGTACTTAGTGAACTATAAGTGAACTTACAGGCTGAAGCTAACTATCCAAGTGTCAGACCAATTTTAATTAGAGAACTGTACTCAAACTTTGAGATCTGTGGTGAACTGTATACATTCTGACCTTTGTTCATAGGGACATACTGAATTAAATGTGAGCATTTGGCATTTTGTGTTAAGAATCGATCATGGTTATAAACGTCAAGATCTTGCATTGTGATCTATAAAACATGATATTTTTCTTAGCTGAGCTTTGTGTCCCATGGATCATTTTTTTGTTAATTATGATCTACATGCACTTACAGTAAGCTGGTTGTTGAAGTGTCTGCCAAGTACATCAATGTAAATGCTAATCTATGAGCTCTATTTCGATGTATAAATGCACATTTGCAGAGTATGAATAATACAGTAAGCATTCAATTAAACATAAAAGAAAGGAGAAATGGCTTTCTGGTGAGTAATTAAAAAACTGCCTGTGACTGTGGATTCACAAAACAAAGTGTTTTAATTAGCATCTCACTTACAAGAGGTAAACAGTGATCACAATTATAAGACGTAAATCAAACAGATTTAATATGAAACTGTTGAAACTGAAAAGATGTTTTCAAAGACTTTTAAGATTAGAACTAAAAGAGCAGAACAGACACAAGCATGAACTGGAAGTCTTTACTGTTATCAGCAAGTATTGGGAAACTTAAGCCACACTAAAAAGAGATGAATGTCACTGGATAACAAAATATCAGACATAAAGCCATTCGCAAACAAATGTGACCCTGGACCACAAAACCAGTCTTAAGTAGCACTGCTTCTGTTGTAGCAATAGCCAAAAATAAATTGCATGGGTCAAAATGATCTATTTTTTTTTCTCATTATGTCAAAAATCAGGTTATTAGGTAAAGATGAGGATATTTTGTAAATTTCCTACTGTAAATATATCAAAACCTACTTTTTGATTAGGATTAGTAATATACAATGCTAAGAACTTCAACTTAAAAGATTTTTGCATCCAGATATTCAAATAGTTGTATCTCAACCAAATATTATCCTATCCTAACAAACCATATGTCAATGTAAACCTTATTTATTCAGCTTTTAGACAATGTATAAACTCAGTTTCAAAAATGCACCCTTATGACTGGTTTTGTGGTCCAGAGTCACAAGTAATGTTGCAGCTTTCTCAGGATTCACTTATCTGAGCCATTTTTGCAATTACTTCTAATCAGGGTTGGATAAAAGGACTGAGAGACCCACATTAGGTTAGTTTATCAACCAGAAAGTGTTGTCAAATGACAACACTTTCTGGTTGGTTTTTAATTTAGAAATAAGTCATGTTTTTCATTTAAGGTTAAGAAAGAAATAGTTTCTGCTATATTTTTACTGGTTCTTGATTATGGGGATGTGGTTTATCAGCATGCCCCTTCTTATCTTCTTCTACCTTTGGATGCTCTGTACCATGGAGCTCTAAGATTTATAACTGGATGTAAATTTTCAACTCATCATTGTGAATTATATAAAAGAGTTGCATGGCCTTCTTTGAGTATCCGCAGAAAAATGCATTGGTATTTGTTGATATATAAGGCAATTTTGGGTTGTTTACCAATTTATCTCTGCTGTCTTATACAAAGGACTTCGTTTAGAATTTACTCACTACGTTCTCAATCAAATTACAATCTGTGTGTGCCTTTTGTCAGGACTGAACTTGGTAAAACTTCTTTTAAATATGCCACCACTTCAGACTGGAATCTTCTCCAAAAGGAGATAAAGTTACAGAACTTGGTGTCGTATAATAATTTTAAGTCTTTATTGTGTAATTTAGAGAGAAACCAAATTGCGTGTGATTGTTTTTAATGTGTTAGTTGTTTTCTTTGTAATGTCTGTTGCAACTCTGTTGTTAAATGGCTGCCTACTGTACCTTGGCCAAGACACTCCTGGAAAAGAGATTTTAATCTCAGTGAGTTTTCTTTCCTGGTTAAATAAAGGTAAATGAAATGAATGTTTTTTTTTTTTCAATTTATTGTTCTATTATTTGAAACTGAATTAAGTGTTGCTATAGTCTCCAAATGGTTTTTGGATCTATTGGAATGATATGGTGGTTGGTAAGTACTTGCATTTGATGACCTAAAATTCATTAGACTGAATGATGCATTTAAATCCTAGTCAATCTGTGCCATCAGAGAGAAAAAGGTTATTAGTCCTGTGATTTTCAATCAGTGACACTCCTTGCAGTGCAGTATCAGACTTTGATTAGAACGTGCTGTGAAGAGCTCACTGTCACTAGTGCTTTGAAATAAAGTGGGAATTGGGATCAGATTGCATCATTTTTTGAGAGGTACAGTCAAATCTGCCCATTGTTTTAAGGACTTCCTCTTTTAGAGAAGTGGAATTTGAGTAGGCTAAATGAATGAATTAATAAATAGAAATAATAGTTGCAAGCATTTTCTACAAATTACATAATTAGTAGGCAACATAGGCTCATTGGAAATACGTGCCTATTTATACATTTCTGCAAAACTTTGTATACCTATATGTACAAATCACTGCAGTTTCCAGTTGACGAACTAGAGGCAGTAAAACTCAAACAACTTTTTCTTTGGACACAAAGTATGATTTACACACAATGTTTTGATTAATAATTTTTTTTTTTTTTTCCCAAAAAGCACTACAATGTTGTATGGAAGCCCTTTTCTGCAACTGAATAAAAAATAAAAAACATAATTGCGACGTTTTATCTCATACTACTCTTTTATCATATAAACTCGCAATTCTGACTTTTTTTTTCTCAGAACTGTGAGATATAAATGATCAGTTGCAAGTTATAATGTCGGAATTGCTAGATATAAAGTACGGGATATAAACTTGCGGGATATAAACGTACAATTGTGAAAGATAAAGTCTTTTTCTCTCGCAAATTGCAAGTTTGTATCTCGCATTTCGGACTTTTTTTTCTCAGAAATGTGAGATATAAACTCGCAATTGCAAGTTAAAAAGTCCAGTTCTGAGGAGAAATAATGGCTAATATGTTCACAGAATTGCGAGTTTATGTCACACAATTCTGACTTCATTCCTCAGAATTGCGAGTTTATATCTCGGAATTCTGACTTTATAACTCGCAATTTTGAGTTTATATTTTGCAATTCTGACTTTATAACTCACAATTGTGACTTTGTATCTTGCAATTTTGACGTTATAACTCACAATTTTGAGTTTATATCATGCAATTCTGAGAAAAAAAGTCAGACTTGTGAGATAACAAGTCGCAATAACCTTTTTTTTATTTTTCATTTAGTGGCAAAATGGGCTTTCATAATGCTGTAAATGACATCCACTGACAACTTCTAAATTCTGTGCATGGTTAGTCTGCAGTGATTTAGCAGCAGGTTCACAGCTAAAATGGCAAACATGACAACAAAATAAGTTGTGGTGCATTTAGCAAAATATAACAATCTGATATACTTCACCAGGACTGTACTACAACGCCCACCACTGTTATTCTGAACCCTAAATTGTGTTCTTTTTATTACTATGAAAGTGTTCAAGTCTACACCACCGACTGGATATATGCCCAGCTATAATGCTCTTATCCATCATTTGATAAATAACTGCTGCCATAATCACAAAAAAATGAAAAACTAACATTAATTGGCCCAGGCAAATAGTGCAATAGGGTTTTTGTAAATAAGGCGTGATCTATATTGAACCTAATTAGCACTGAAAAGAGACATGTTTGCACTAAATAACAGTGAATTAATTGAAATATTTAATACGCAATGCTGTTAGGTTAATTTAGTCCTTGGCTAAATTGGATTTTTGGTGTTTAATAGTGAATACACAAAAAGTCAAGCAGCAAGCATTGTCCTAATTCATGCTTGTTTTCCTATAGTATAAGTGATCTATTGTGATAAATACTGATTTCAGAGTTGCAGAAAATAAGACATAAAATTCATTATTTAAAAGCTTTCTGTGAGTTTGGCAAGCGGTCTAACAATGGTAAGCCGTTAAGATGTGCGCTCCAATTTGTCCATTAAGGGAAATGGGAAATGCATTCACAGGAATTAAACTAAAAATGGGATTTCCCTTTTGTAAAAAATACATTCAAATAATGTGTACATTTAATGGTGCATTATGCTGTTCAGTTTTAGCACTGTGACGTTCATTTAAACAGAGTTTCTACTCAGAAAATCTCGGGTAAAATGCGATAAAATATTCCCGGTAGTATTTTGCATTATTCTGCAATATTAAGACGTTCAAATCAATGTGTGCAAGCAAGAGTGGAGGAAAGCAGATAAGACTGGAAGTTTTTAAGCAGAGACAGAATCTGTGAAAGGTATTCTCCATGTGCCGAGAAACATTAATCAATACAAATTACTCTAGAGGTCTCTGGTGTGATTGTGACTCTGAAAAAAATGAAAGGGAGAAAGACAATAGGAAGGAGACATTCTCCGCTGATTTAGTTCAGTAGGCCTCCATTCATCGTGCCGTTCAATTGACTTAATGTGCTTTTCAGAACATCAGCCGCATGTTCCCTTCAAACCAGTTAATAAACATAACAAAGCACCTTCTTTTGATGTGGCTGTCCTCCAAGACAGCAGTTGTGAATGGGACATGCTGTTAAGTCAGAACTAAGAGGCCTCCCTGGAATGCCTTGCAGGAGGTTTGGGGCGGAAGGGAGCTCACTGAATCGGGATCAGTCGTAAACTGTTCCCGCATCAGGCGACGTGATAAACTGATGTATCCCCATAGGTAGCCATTGTGCTTAGATGGGGAGATGCGGTAAACTTTATCCCGAAGGCTACCTGCCGTTCCTAGATCAGAGAGATTTTAGCCCGAGAGGTCACGTCTGTTCTTGGATGGAGAAACATAATGGATGGCTTTATCTTGAGAGGTTCCACTGTGAACACAATGGACTGTTTATCCCAAAGGAGATAGTCCTGTTGTGAGATTGGGCAACATAATGAACTGTTTTACTTTAAAAGGATTTTAAAGTTCTTAGATCAGTGAACACAACCAACTGATTTATCTGTAGAGGTAAATGCCATCCCTGTATTCCTTTCTTGCTGGCACTCACAGACCTGGAGAATAAATCCTTTTTGGTGCACTTGATGCGTGGACAACAGGGAACCGAGCCAAATCCACTAAGAGGCATGTTATCGGTCCAGATCATCTAAATTTCACAGTTCAACGTATAAAACTTTTCAGACACAAACTATACAAGCGTAAATTGGCTTTTTCGAATCCACAGCCACCCTAATGGGTCAAATTAAGTCAGATCCTCGTAGACATGTAGCCTGCTGCTTCTACATGCTCCCCTGGGCAACAGCGGTCCCGTGCCAGAAACCACATGATGAATTTAGGCCCAGATCTCCCTCTAATGGCTGGATAGAGAGGCTAAATGTGCAGGGAAGTGGTGCAGCAAACGCTCTCACTCTCCGTGCCAAGCTAAGAGCCTTTCCACTGTACTCCCGAAGGTCAAACTTAAACAGAGGCTGTTAAATCACCTACTTTACATAAGACACTTCTCATCCTTTCATTACCACTGGACACTTGAATATCCTGAATGGTAGAATTTACTAAATGGCTAATTATGATTGTTGGACAGTGAGGATCTTTTATATAAAGGAACTGCAGGATTCGACCTCAGCTGTTTTACTGGTGCAATTACTGTTAGCAAGGAGGTCTGTAATACCTGGAGAAGCTATGTTATCTCAGTAGTGGTTGTTTGAAGTCATTGAAAAAATGTTCTTAGGATACATTATAATTTTAATTTTTAAAATATATTTTTGTTAAAAAAAGTTTTTTTTATTATTATATTCTCTCATTGATTTTAAATATTTTAGTGTAACATGCCATTTCTTTTTAATTATTTTTTTAAAATTTACTAGCATTTTCTAAAAGCAAATTTTCTTCCCTTTTTTTTTTTTTCAGTGTATAAGTTTGTACAATTTTTTGCAATTCTCCATAAATTCTCAAGTATTTTTGTTAAAGAACATAAAAATGATAGTCCTCCCAAGAACATTAAAATGTTAGTCCTTGACATTATCTGATTGTATATTAAAGGGGTCCTATTATGCTTTTTCACTTTTTGAATTTTAGCCAGTGTGTGACGTGTATGTTTGGGCATAAAAAGCTACAAAGTTACAAATCTAAAAAGTCTACTCCAAAGGGAGATATTTAGTTTTTAAAAAATCCCTTTTCAAGAACTACAAACGAAACGGCTCATTTGGACTACAGCGTTTGTTTTCTGGAGGCTATTATGTCACAAAGTAAATCCCGCCTACTGAAATTCAATTCGTTGGCGGGTAGGGGATTCCCCTAACTTTAGCCATGTATTATGGACAGCCGCTTTTGGGATGCTTCAGCGAGCCGCATGTCGGCTCGTTTAAATGCAAGCTTTAACTAAAGGGTCCGCGAACTGCTCCGGTAGCCGTGCTGAAGCTGCGTCGTTCACGTGTGTTGTACAGAGGGTCCAAACACACGCAGATCCACGACTGATGTAAACACCAACATTGACTAGTGATCATCCGTGGACGCGTCGGCGCCTCTCCGACGTGCAGTGTGTGGTAAGAGATTTATTCATCATATAGTGTAGATATAATTAAATACATTAGCACAACAATGACAATATCACGTATCGGCGATCTCGCAGGCTGACGATAGGACCAACAATACTGTAGCGTTTTATTACTCACCCTCCATGCATCCTAGGTGTATATGACTTCCTTCTTTGCAATCGAAGTTATATTAAATCAATTCTGGCACTCATACAACAGCATAGACTGAACGGCACGGGCAAGTGTTCCATCAGCCCAAAATAAGTCGATGCATAATAAAGAAGTGTCTCACATGGCTCCGGGGCGGTCGGTAAAAGCCTCCTTTAGCGATCAAATGTGTTTTTGTAAAAAAAAATAAAAAATAAAAAATAAAAAAATCCATATTTAAAACGTAAGAATCACTTTAATCTAGTTTGCTGCTTTGGGAAGGGGTGCAGCAGGGCGGAATGCGGTCTATGCTGTTTGCCAATCGCAACGCAGTGGGGCTGCTGACCAATCACAATACATTTGGTTTTGTCGGAAGGTGGAACCTGGAGGAGAAAGCTATTGTAATAATGTAAATTATGTGAAAAATTATGCTTTTTTCAAACCACTAGGCATTACAGCATGTTCAAGTACACCCCCAAAACAAAATAAAGACTTTGTAAAGGAGCATAATAGGACCCCTTTAACATACTTTTTTTTTACACAGCAAAATAACGCTTTATCCACAAATGTGCTCATCCATTAACATTTTTTTTTAAATAACAAGCACCTTGTTTGAAAGCAGGGCCTAAAATTAACACTTGCCAAGTGCCAAATGCGTTAAAAATTGGCGTTGGCGAGTATATGTAACCGTGTCAGTCGCCAGTTGGCGGGTAAAACTTTTACAAAATATAACAATGCAATGTAGTGAGAACAACAGACAGTTTTTAAGGAGATTCTTTTCCGAAGACAAGATCATCGTGATTGTTACATGTATCCTTGTACTTCTGTTTATTGGACTGTTCTGCTTTGGTTTCTCCCATTGTCTCCCCCTGCTGTTCTGTGACTTTGGTTTCTCCCTCATTATTGTCTCCACCTGTCAGTCATTAGCATCACTCTTTATAAGTCGTTTGTCCGTCAGTCTCTTTGTGTCTTCTTAATGTTAACGTTATGTTTGGATGTGCGTTCATTTGAATCCCGCTTTTTGAGTTAATAAATACCTTATTTGATTTATTCTGGACTCCTCGAGTTTCACTCTGGCTCCTCACAACCAGCAACCCTGACAGTGATTAGCTGTTCTGTCATAAGCGACAAGAGCAAATCAAATAATAGGATACAAATGGGCTGATAAGGTCAGGGCAGTGTGTTGGCCAGCATGTCCCTAGACATGGTTCTAATAACTTTTACCTGGGAAAATATTGCTGCTTTATTTTGGAAGATTAACTTTTCCCTTCTTTATTCTTTATAACACAAGAATGTGGCGACACATACCTGGGGTTACACCAAAACATTTTGGCCATTGGCAGGTGGGGCAAAAAGCTAGTTTTAGGCCCTGTCTGAAATAAAAAAAAAGCTTTGAAGTTTGAAGATTTATGGCCAGAGAGAATGACATATTCAGTTCAATGCAAAATCCAACTCAATGATTTGAAAAACAATCAATTTCAATTTTAAGTTTTGCTTTGGTGTGCTGGTCTTTTTTAGCAACTTGAAATACTGTATACAAAAAAAAATCTATGCAGAGTGAATAAATGGCTGGTTTGAGATTAGAGAGCAAGTTATTTACTGTTATATATGTTAACTTTTTTTAAATATAAAATGACATGGCTAATTTTGAATGGCCATCAATAGAGAAAGATGCTTTTTGCACCCAGATGGTACCATGTTAACCAGCTAGACTTTGACCTCTTAATTGAAAGGATACAGGCAGTGATAAACCATGCAAATCCAGATAAATCTAACCTTTAGTCCCACAGGTTTATTTTGTTTGTTTACAGGTGATTTCTGTCTGGCACTGTATTCTCGCTCAGACAATTATGAAAGATTAATGGTATCAGTAATGTCATTTCAGCAAGTCCTCAGAAGAGGTATTTGGATTGGTAAACAGCCTGTTCTCTAATGTAGCGGGTTCTTGTATATATAAGCATATTTTTTGCGACACCAACAAAACAAACATGATTGATAGTCAAATAGGTCTAGTAGCCATGGCCATAACAAATAGTATAATTAGCATAATATATTCTGCCCCCGACATTCTGAACAAATGCTCTGTTATGTTTTATTATCCAAATGTTTTCACCTAACTTGATATGTATACTGTGGAAAAATGGGCATTGGCTGGCGAACCTCTTTCTATTCTCTGCTTGGCTCTGTATGATTTATAGGAACACGGCGTGGTAAGACAAACCAGTTTCTTTGCAGCATTTCCCATTTTATGTCCGACTACCTTTTGCTTGTTGACACAGTAGGTGGCACATGTGCCCTCTTTGCAACTGTGTTGTAAGTTATCCCTCAAAGAAAACCATGAAAAGAAAAATACATGAACCAAAATAAATTCAAATTTTTTACTAAGTAAATATCACATCTCTTGTTCCTGGTCAGTCTGACCTGTTCCAGTCAAGCTTTATCTAAGTAGTATTTTATATTCAGCAAAGATGTCTTTTTGACGAGATGAATGTCAAATGTTCTCCTCATCGCCTTCAGGAAGTGTTAAGGGTAACCATCACACCTTTTGTCTGGGAGAGTTTTGTAGGGCAGATTTCCACTCCAGTTTTAGATCAGAAACTCTTTATGCAGTACATCAAAAAAGCTGTGAATCTAACATGCTCTCTTATTTCAAACCAGATGCCATTTATTCACTCTTCATAGATTTTTTTTTTGTATACAGTATTTCATTCTGCTAAAAAGACCAGCACACCAAAGCAAAGTTTAGAATTGAAAATTGCTTGTTTTTTCAAATCAATGAGTTGTATTTCAAATTGAATTGAATCCGTCATTCTCTCTGTCCATAAACAGTCAACGTCTAAGCTTTTTTCAATACTTTTAAACAAGGCTTTGTCAAGCCAACATTCAAAGTCCTCCTTGAAAAGCTTTGCTATTTTAGTTTAGAAAAAATACAGTTATATGAATTTTAGCACTGCTACAGCTCTGTCTGCTACAACAGTTTAAATTCAGGAACTGAATGCTTTCACATGGATATAGATTGTGTTCACACAGTGTTTTTGGGTTCCCAACCACAGCTTGCGTCATCACAGTTGCAGCTGTTTACCCCTGTTGCTAGGTGACAACTATACAGGAGAAGATGGTGAAATGGATGGATATTGTTGCTTGCTTGCCTCACTTTGTACTTTGGATACTGAAAATATGGTTGTGTTTCCAAAGCTCAACATAAAACCACATATGCATCAATTTGTCAAGAATGTAATCCAAAGGTTCAAAAGAAGGGAGTCTTAATTTTGGCTAAAATTATATCAAAATTCTCTATGCTTGCAGCATATTAGTCAAGCTGCAAGTGATAAAATGTGAATACACAGTTTTACCAATTCATACATCATCAATAGTGGTGCACTTTCAGGGTTAAGTACGATTGCTGACATCAAATAAACCCGGGTACACGCCAAAACTACAACAGCGGTACAAATTATCAAAAGGAAAAAAAAAGCTACACACTAAAAAAATTGTTCTTCAGTTGTTCTTTGGGTTGGTTGCACTATATATTACTATATACAGTAGTTCAGTTACTGTATAAAGAGACCGTTAAAGTCAAAGTTCACCCAAAATTGAAAATAACCCCATTATTTACTCACCCTCAAGCCATCCTAGATGTATATAACTTTCTTCTTTCCGATAAATACAATCTGAGTTATATTAAAATAAAATGTTCTGGCTCTTCCAAGCTTTATAATGGCAGTGAATGGGGTTTAAGATAACACTGGATGGATGAAGTCCAATAAAAGTCCATAAATCCATCATAAAAAGTGCTCCACCTGGCTCTGGAGGTTAATAAAGGCCTTCTGAAGTGAATCAGTGCGTTTTTGTTAGAAAAAAAATGGTAACACTTTACAATAAGGTTTTATTAATTAGCATTAGTTAATGCATTAGTTAACATGAACTAAGCATGAACAACAACTCTGTTCAGCATTAGTTAACCTTAGTTAACGTTAACTTACACGTATATTAATGCATTTATTCATGTGAACAACTGAATTAGTTAATGTTAGTTAATGCATTAGTTAACATGAACTAAGCATGAACAACAACTCTGTTCAGCATTAGTTAACCTTAGTTAACGTTAACTTACACGTATATTAATGCATTTATTCATGTGAACAACTGAATTAATTAATGTTAGTTAATGCATTAGTTAACATGAACTAAGCATGAACAACAACTCTGTTCAGCATTAGTTAATCCTAGTTTATGTTGACCTACACGCATCTATTCACGTTGACAGCTTAATTAATTAACATTAGTTAAGATGAGCTAATAATGAACAATAATGGTAAACAGTTTTATTTAATTTTTGGTAATGTAGATTTGCTGTGCATATTTACATTAGTGTAAATAGCAGCTGATACACAATAAGGATAAACAGTTCTAACTCACCATCTTAAAGGTACAAAAGCTTGTGTGTACCTATTACCTTTATTTAATAATGGCAGGAAACCATCTCATGATATGTTATTCATGTTCATAGGCTCTTTACTATCATTACTTATATTGAACAAAGCACTTACTAATGAATTTGGTGAACCTTATTGTATACACTACTTCATCATTAACTGGTGTGTTACTAACATTTGTAGACTCTTTATTAAGATGACTTACCGTTAACAAAGCACTTACTAATGAATTTGGTGAACCTTATTGTAAAGTGTACACTAGTTCAACATTAACTGATGTGTTACTAACATTTGTAGACTCTTTACTAACATGACTTACCATTAACAATGTGTTTACTAAGGGAATTTGTGAACCTTATTGTAAAGTGTACACAAGTCCAACATTAACTAACGTTTAACTAACATTTGTGGGTTAATAACAAAGCAGTTATTATTGATTTTACTGGACGTTAAATGAGTGAAAGCCATTCATGCATCACTTAGATTTTCAACTTTATTACATATTATATTATTACATATTTGTGGTATGCATTATATACATTTATATTACATAATCAATTCATTAAATAAACAAAACGAAAATAAACAAATAAACTTAGAGAAGAAGGTGTTTCTCCTAACGTTAACAGGAAGTGAGTAAGCATGGACAAATAGCTGGTAATCACCTTTGCGTTTTAAAGCTGCTATTTTCGATGAATGTCATTGAAAAGTCTTCCAAGAAGACCATTTCTATCCCGCTTTCAAAGCCAGTAAATCTGCTCTATCAGGCGGTGTTTTAGCAGGTCCGGTCCGTTCTGTTCCCACGGGCGATTTTGCCGCCGAACCCCACAACGACAAACGTGCGCGACTCAGTAGAAAGTCACGTGGAATTAAACGATTTCCAATCAGAAAACGAGCTGACAGAAGACGGAAGCATTGCTCACCTCCAGCTCGCGCCATAACATACAAAGTTCACGTGGTTCACACAGTCTCCACGACTTATGCCGCGTTCCAGGCAACCCGTTACTCGTGTTTTTCCAACCGTTTACCCGTGAAAGTGCATCTGAACGGCAGTCAAACCCGTGATTTCCCACTCGTGAACTCGTACTAGATCGATGTACTCCCAGTTCCGAGTTCTGACGTGACATAGCCCGCAAAACCACTATGTCAGCACCTACGGGTGCGGTGTTTATGCAAGTGGTACACTGTGGAAAAATAGACTTTAGGACAATATAATGTTGCAAACAAATTAATAATAATGTAATAATAATAAATGTGCTCAGGCAGTTTGGGGTGACTTGCCTGGAACGCTACAAAGTCGTGAGTCGTGATTTTAAGTCGCGTTTTACGAGCTCAAAAACCTGCATGGAACGCAGTATTAATCTAAACATTTTTCTTTTTTTAACCTCACGAACGTTCGGTGAATAAAAGATATCCACATATTATTATCGCAGTTTCTTCTTGGACGTCGTCCGCCATTTCTTTAAAGTCACGTTTGTCAGCGCGAGATTTCCCGCGTTTAAAGTCTTACTCTGTTAGTGTGTTAGTGTGCTGTCACATGGGAACAAACCTGTTAAATCTATTTGTTTGTTTGTTTATTATTTGTTAGTGGTATGTCTGAATCATGTTAATAAACAGTCTACAAATGTTAGTAACACATCAGTTAATGTTGACTAGTGTACACTTTACAATAAGGTTCACAAATTCCCTTGTAAATACATTGTTAATGGTAAGTCATGTTAATAAACAGTCTACAAACATGAGAAACATTATCTGATGATGTTTAGATGGTTTCCAAGTTTACCAATAGCCCAAATGGGGACTTAGTATTGTTTATCCATTGTGTGTGTTAGCTGCTACATAAACATATGTGTATATACTGTATGTAGTATAATTAAAGTTATTTACAGGCATAGGCATAATGCATGAACAAACACATTAGTATATGAATAAGTTAACATGAGCAAAGATTAAGTAATACTGAACAGATGCCTTGTTCATTTTTAGTTCATGTTAACTAATGCATTAACCACAATGTTAACTCATTAATATGTTAATGTAAAGAGATGCATTAGTAAATATGTAAGATAACATGAACAAAGATTAACTAATGCAAAGCAGAGTTGTTGTTCATGGTTAGTTAATGTTAACTAATGCATTAACTAACATTAATTAATTCAGTTGTTAACATAAATAAATGCATTAATATACGTGTATAACGTTAACTAAGGTTAACTAATGCCGAACAGAGTTGTTGTTCATGCTTATTTTATGTTAACTACTAATGCATTAACTATAAGGCTAATTAATACAACCTTATTGTAAAGTGTTACCAAAAAATATTCCTATTTACAACTTTATAAACTGTAAAACAAAGGAAAAACAGTCTACTATTGGTTTATATCAAAATCCTCCAACATTTTTTTTTACAAATCTATGTTTTGTACTTATGCACATAGGCGAACGCAGAAGCGCAGTGGAGAGAGCAAAACAAAACTTGGTTCTTGTGAGACTAGCACACTACACCTACGTCATCCACTGGAGTGCCACTCTCTTGTGAACCAGTGTACAACAGTTAGCGAAAGCTAGAGATTACGGTTCATAAAGTTTTAAATAAAGATATTTTTCTTACAAAAATACATTGATTCGCTTCAGAAGGCCTTTATTAATCATCTGGAGCTGTGTGGAGCACTTTTTTGTGATGTATGCAATCTATTGGACTTTAAAATCTCAACACCCATCCACTGCCATTACAAAGCTTGGAAGAGCCAGGACACTTTTTAATATAACTCTGATTGCATTCATCTGAAAAAAGAAAGTTATATACACCTAGGATGGCATGAGGGTGAGCAAATCATTAGGTAATTTTAATTTTGGGTGATCTAGCCCAGTATGGTTCTTCAATGATTCTTCAGCAGTTCTTTGGTTAAGGTGCTATATAACACTGCAGCCATGCAAAGAAAAAATTGACTTTACATTTGACATATATTTAGGAGTAAAATCATTTTCCATTTTTTTTCTATTTCTGACCTTTAGCCTTTTTTTTAGGGTTCTGTCATTTATAACTGACTTTGTCCAATTAGGGTAAATTATTTTTGGCAAATTGTCTGAAACTTCACACACAATCAAATGTTTTTCACCATCTGAAAAGAAGGGAAAAAGTCTTATTGTTCCATTAAAATATTCTTCTTGTGCTGCTATGTTTGATTTGGATCTCATGCATGAAAATGTCTAAAACTTGACACATACGGATGCAATTTCACTGTCTGAAAACCATGTCTTAGTGTTTCAAAAGCTTTAAAAAAAATTAACGTTGTGTTTCATCTTGGAATTTCAATCAATTATTATAGCACAAGTGAAAGTCAACAAAATTCTTATTTTTCAGTACCCCACACATAAACAGAGGTTGACATGTGCAGTCATCATTGGAACATCGTTGCCTTTCAGTATAGTAATGCCAATTGACATTGGCATCTTTCCTGATCTCAGTATTTTTGTATGGATCACATCTTTCAAGCTAGCATACAATAATGTACTCAAATGTCTGACTTCCACAACAACCTGATCTTCATCACTGCGCTCACCCTCATTGCTTCTATTCTCCTTTGGTCCTCAACAACTTCTTTTATTACTACAACCTGGTTTTCTGATGCCCTCTTATTACTATCATCATTACCTTCTGAAATAAGTAAATATTTGCCTCTATATCTTCCAAAAATCTTAGTATAAAGGCTATTATACTGCCTGCCAATGGTGGTCAATAGTGCCAGCTATTCCAAAAATGCATCCCATAATAGGACTTTGTCAGTTATGCTCAGATAGTGCATTAACAATGACGAAAAAAAAAAAAAAAAAAAAAACTTTAGAAAACATATTTGGATATACAATTTTTTATAAGTTGAATTTATATGTATTTTCTAGTCTAAAATGAGCTCACTCTGAAGCCTTGAGAGCATGTGACCTAACATGTGCTAATGCCTCCTTAACCCTTGTGCGACCATATGGACATTTTTGTCCATTTCAGTTTTGTTTTTTGTTTGTTTTTTTGTGTGCCTGTGCAACCCATTCTCACTCCCGAGGCGTCAAAAACTGCAGAACGGTCAAGTGCCTTCCGCGTCACATATGAGACGCCAAAGGTCGCCCTAGGCGTCAGTTTGTCGACGCGTAAAGAACTCCACTGCTTTCAATTGCTTGACTTATGAACAATGGAGTTATCATTGGAGGACCACCAGGGGCGGTAATTTTTCCCCAATGCCAACAACTCCACACGGATTAAAGACAAGCGATAAAAAATTGGATTAAAAAAAAATGGATTTAGATCGCTTCAAGAACCATAAAGGTAGGGTTTCCGTCTCGTATAATCATCGATTTATGAATGAAATTTTGATATTTGTCTGTCGTGGGAAAGGGATCATGTAAAAAGTCCACACTGTTAGCCTGACCATATTTTTTTTACCATAGTAACTGACCCTCGACCATGTAATGTGTAGTCAATCCCTTACGAAAATTACCATGTTTTATTGTAGTAAAAGTATTGATAACCACAGTTTTACTACAAATGCCATGGTTAAACTATGGTTAGCAAAATTAATTTGTTGTTACCATGGTTTTACTACAGTAACCATGTTTTTTTTTTATTTTGTTTTATTTTGTAGTATTACCATGGTTACCCACATGTAAAAAATAAAAAAAAAACACATAATACTGTAATACAGTATAATACATGGTTCAAAATCTATAGTATTTACTACAAATTACTATAATACTTTTTAATGTGAGTAATTTTTGTAAGGGATGCTCAGTAACCACAATATATACCATGCTTCTCCAATTTTAAATGTAGTTTTATTGTGGTATTTCTAGTTAATGCACATAACCACAACATTTAATATGGGTTTACCTCAGCAAGTGTAGTTTTACTGTGGTATTTGTAGTAAAAGCACTTTAACAACAACAATTACTATGTTTTACCACAGTAACTGTGTTTTATTGTATACTATTTGTAAAGCACAGAAACCACAATGCTTTCTACACCTTTAATACCTTTTTGTGAAGTGATTGTAATTCCATTTTTTTTCTGTCTTGCAGTTACATCAGATCACATACTCCACAACAACCAAAACAATAATCCAAAAGCTCTCTTACGAAGCCATCTCTTGTAAAAGTCCTGTTTCTCTCTCTCTCTCTCTCTCTCTCTCTCTCTCTCTCCCACGATTCATTTACACATAGTTTTGCTCTCTCTCTCTCTTTTTGGTTCATCATAACCTATTTTTAAAACTCAAAATTAAATTGTGACCTTGAACTTGAAAGTTGAAGCTCCCAATGCTGATCGTGAAGAAGCTGCCAAGGAGGCTGAACAAGTCCTTCAAAGGTTCAACCCTTCACAGGTAATGTTGAACACATTTAGTTATAACCAGTTTGCTTTAATGAATGCATCCTTATTTTATGTGTTGTTAATATTTTTCCTTAGAGTCCTTCCTCTCAAATCTCCTTTTGTCACAGATCATTTTTAACACACGGTCTCAGCATGTATATATTTCTCTTTGTTTCAGCTGAAAAGGAAGTCCAAAGGAAAGCCTGTCATGGGATTTGAATTCGACCATCTTGTGCATTTATGGAGAAGACCAAAAGCTGCTAAGGCAAAGACTTCCAATGGTACGTCTGTGTTGGTCTGAGCACCTTGACCGAACTTAACTGCAGTTACATTTTGAACAGCATGTGATATTTTTTAAACTTTGGTTTACATACACAGCGGCCCCATCAGGAAGAACCCTCAGAAAAGTCTCTTGTCAAAGTAGTAATAATTCATACAATTTACCAAGTCAGCAAATTCATATGATATTGTACAAGCATATTCATACATAATTCTATGACTTTTACTCCTATTGCTGATATTGGCCATTGCCTCAACTCTCTTTGTAAGTAGTCAGAGTGTTTGTATCATAAAGTCCATTGTATTCTTTATTAACCTTTACAAATTGGCGCAGCATCTTCCCGTTCCACCAGTATGTGATATCTGTCTACATCTCACAGTCTGGCTTTCTTTCCATGATCATTTTCTATTGAATACATCAAAGAAGCAAGAGTGTGGAAATGCTAGTTCAACTTGTCACGTGACAAATCAGATCTGCAATTAATTTGGCCAAATCAGATCACTTAAAGCTGTTCACACCGAGAGCAAGAACTATAATGAGAATTATTTTAGCTGTTTATTTTTCACACCAACAGACAGTAACATTCTGTTTATTATAAGCGCATGTTGTGGTTTTGTTATCTGCCATTTAAATGCTCTTTAAACTTTATTGGATGTCAATGTTTTTATTGTTCATCATCTGGATTTTGTTCATCATTTTTTTTTTCTGAAAGAGATTCCAACAATATTGTTTCTCTGTTTTATTTAATGTTAAATAGCTGTGGTGTGGACTCCTTCTTGGTGTGAAGTGGCCTTAAGTGAGGAATGAACATGGTCTTCTTGTGCTCAAACAGAAAAGACAGAGAGCTGAAAAGTTGCACTATGCCATTGGTATGTCTGTATTCAAGCAATGCAGTTATATGTGGTACAGCATTTGATGTTGATCTCTCAAAAGACAGCAGTTATAATTTTTCACATATCCATCTTTTTTATAGCTCCTAGAATGAGCCAATCAACTGTGCCTTCATCTTTGGAATCTGGGCAGGAAATGACCAAATATGGTGAGTACTAACACCTGCACCTTTTTACCAACACTCTTTCTCTAGAATTATTGTTAATTTATTATATTGTCTTTTTGTTTGAAGGAGGATGAAGTCAGTTGATGAAGATATTAATTTAATGGTCACCAAGTGCAGCATTGCAGGCTGAGCCTACCAGTTATCTGCTGTGAAAACTGCATTTGCGAACTGTACTGTGAAATTTCAGATGTTATGGTCCATAAACGTAAACTTCACAACTCAACTGCAAGATAGTTGTGGAGGGATTCTTTTGGCCCATACCTCCAAAAGGAATTAATGGTAAGTCCAGTGCAACAATTATGAATTTAAAAAAAAACATATATTGTTTATTGATTTACCACATTCTAAATTGTTTTGTCCCTTTAGGACATCTACACCAGGTGGTGTGTGAGGAGGAACATCAGAGACACCAGCCACCCAGGCCATGGACTGCTCTCACCATTAACATCAGGCAGATGTTATCGCAGAACCTTCACCAGCAAACTGCAAGACAAGTTATTTCCAAAGGCAATCAGACTGAACTGAACTTGCACTAGTAACACATCACAACAACTTCATATGTACTGCAGTCTATCAGTTACGATGACTGGACTCATCTACTCACTCACTATTGTATTAGGGTGTAAGTCTATATATTTAAATCTAGACTCAGGACACATCTGCTTAGCTGTGCATTTACTGAATGAGCACTGTGCTATGTCAGAACTGATTACACTGTATGTTATGTATAATCATTTTTATTCTTAAATGTTTAAATCATTTTAAAACCATTTTAAAATCGTTTTTAAAATTACATTCCTTGTACTATTGTTGTGATTATATTTTAAATTATTATTTTAATTCACTTTTATTAATTCCTTATTATTGTATTATTATTTAATTCCTTATTATTGTTCTCATTTTGTTCTCTCAGTATAGTAAAATATTTACCATATATTATTCTCTACCTGTGTTGAGTCCTTTTTATGTGTGTGTGTGTGTTGCATATATATTCAATTCTTGTCATCCATACTGTAATGCTGCAGACTTTGCACAAAAGGATTTCCTGTACACTGTACACTTACATTCATGGTATTGTGACAATAAAGTAACTTGGTTCGAATTGGTCACGTCTTTTGTTCGTCAGTTGTTTGTCTGATGATGAGCAAGAAACTAAATGTGATTTTATGATGCTCAGGACATTTCACCATACATGCATTTGGGTGACTTCATCTGATTAAAATAATATGGTTTTAATGTAACACATTTGGATTTCTTTTGAATATCATTTGTCTTAATATGATACTTTAGTTGTCTCTATGTTGTATCCTCCGATAAAGTATTGTACATGGTGTTGGATAAAGTATGGTGAATATTCTGTATTAAGGTGTTTGGTAAATTTGGTAATTTTGTAGTGTTTTAATTAAGACACGAACAAAGGCTGAAAGATGAATTAGAACAGACTGCATGGACTATATTGCTACAGGCACTTCATGTACAACTGAGGATGATACCAGGGAAAGATCAACATGAATCCTGTACTGTATTATAAGCAAGATGAGCATGCACATTGCTGATGTCCAACACTTGAGGAGAACAAAGACGAGACATATATGACACAGATTTTTACCAATTACAAATTAGATCTTTTATATTAAAAATCTTTGAACTGCATAAATGTTATGGCTTTTGCACCATAAACCACAAACTGTCTGTACCTTGTCTTACTGAATGACACATTGGTTGTTTAAATTAGTGTCTTTGTTCACTGTCAACACTGTTTTCTTATCCTTGATCTAATGACATAAATTGTGTAGATTTTTTTATGGGGTATATTCTTACTCTTATAAAGATAACTATGACTTGCAACTTACATGATGACAAGTTGTTAAAAAGAAAATCAATATGGCAAAAAATGTGATAGCACAGTTTGTATTCCATGATAAGAATAGATCATCTGTGTATATTTTACTGCCATTCTATCCCTAGGGGTCCACTGGAGTCCCCTGAAAAAGTAAAGAAAATTAACATTTCAAATGGCTAATTATAGTGTCAAAGAGAAAACTGGCAGGACAACTACTTATGCCATGTTTACTAAATAATGTTAAACAGTTTTAAAGCATATATGGAAATATGTTATAAAGATGTTTAAATAAGTGATCTTAGTAAAATACAAAATTTCAGCCTACCTCTCAAATATGTTATAGATGTTTGCACAATGAACATGTTTAAATATCCATTTATAAAAAAAGATTGTATTTTCCCCAATTTCATTATTAAACATTTAAACTACATTACCCATAAGCATCTGCCATTCTATTGATTGAACGCAAAAAACATGGCGCTGTTTTTTGTAGTTTAATTAAGTTATGCTTAGGGTTAGGGTTAGGATCTCGGTAAAGAGGACATTTCTCACGACATAGCAACACTGCATTGTTAACTGAAAGTATTACTGAAGTAATAATAATAATAGCAAAACGTACTTTGCAACATTGAGCGTTTTTTAATTTGGGTTAAATGATAGTCCAATCACAGCGAGTTCTGTGAGTGCCAAGAGAACTTCAAAGCCAATGGCAGCCCAGTTGAACAGAGGCGTCACACATCCGTTCTTTTGGTGAATGGACAGATAATCCGTTTATTTGTCCCCACTTAATATAAAACTGCAACAACAGACTGAATAGTGGGGTTAACCTGATGCAGCAACAAATTTGTTGATTGCAGTGATTTTTTTCTTTCAACAAGGGCATAATATTTTCCGTTGTATAGATTGATTACACTAATATTAATGTAAACAATTTAAACCCAAAATTTCCATACTGTTAAGAATAACTGATAAAAGTTAAAAAAAATTACATAAAATTAAAATAAAAATACACCTCTGATGAAAACATTCAAACATGCTTGCATCTCTAACATTTTAATAAAGGTAAATAATTAACATTATGAATCACAAATTTTGTTTTCCCAATGTTTATTGATATATCAAACTTTTCCAAGACAAACATATGAAAACACTATAAAAAAAAATAAAACAAAAAGCAGTTGATTATAAAAAAAAATGCATGTGCATAGAGGCAATCAATTATAGTGAAACAACAACTTAAAACAATGACTAATTGATAAAGCAATTAATAGGTACACAGAAACAAATATTAAACTAACAAATATGCAATAGAAAAAAAAACATTAGAAAAAAATAGAAAAAATTGTATAATATTCAAAAATAAAACAAAATATATTTTTACAGAAAATGCTATATAATGCCAAATTATATTTTACAAACTGGGAGTTTCGAGGCTCCAGTTAAACATATATTTTCTTCCCTTAAACAAACAAATTGGCAAAAAAGTATTAAGAACTATATTTCAATATTTTACAATTATTACCTTTGAAAATATATCTCCTGTAATCAGTGTTTGCTTCTATTGTGACTAAATGTGAGACCAATTAAAATGGTTAAATAGCAAAAAGAGAAATGCTGAGAGTGAAAGTTGGCAGTAAACGACTGACAGCAGATGTGTCACCGGAGAGAGAACGATGTGGAAGGGTTGTGGAGAGCTGATGGAGAAGGACTAAGTAATCTGTGTAACATCCTGCAAGACAGGAAGAAAGAGAATTTATCACATGATGAACAATAAAAACATTAACAACAACAAATGGTGGACAACAACATAACTGCAGCATGTATAACGGTAAACAGAATGTTACTGTCTGTTGGTGTGAAAAATAAACAGCTAAAATAATTCTCATTATAGTTCTTGCTCTCGGTGTGAACAGCTTTAAGTGATCTGATTTGGCCAAATTAATTGCAGATCTGATTTGTCACGTGACAAGTTGAACTAGCATTTCCACACTCTTGCTTCTTTGATGTATTCAATAGAAAATGATCATGGAAAGAAAGCCAGACTGTGAGATGTAGACAGATATCACATACTGGTGGAACGGGAAGATGCTGCGCCAATTTGTAAAGGTTAATAAAGAATACAATGGACTTTATGATACAAACACTCTGACTACTTACAAAGAGAGTTGAGGCAATGGCCAATATCAGCAATAGGAGTAAAAGTCATAGAATTATGTATGAATATGCTTGTACAATATCATATGAATTTGCTGACTTGGTAAATTGTATGAATTATTACTACTTTGACAAGAGACTTTTCTGAGGGTTCTTCCTGATGGGGCCGCTGTGTATGTAAACCAAAGTTTAAAAAATATCACATGCTGTTCAAAATGTAACTGCAGTTAAGTTCGGTCAAGGTGCTCAGACCAACACAGACGTACCATTGGAAGTCTTTGCCTTAGCAGCTTTTGGTCTTCTCCATAAATGCACAAGATGGTCGAATTCAAATCCCATGACAGGCTTTCCTTTGGACTTCCTTTTCAGCTGAAACAAAGAGAAATATATACATGCTGAGACCGTGTGTTAAAAATGATCTGTGACAAAAGGAGATTTGAGAGGAAGGACTCTAAGGAAAAATATTAACAACACATAAAATAAGGATGCATTCATTAAAGCAAACTGGTTATAACTAAATGTGTTCAACATTACCTGTGAAGGGTTGAACCTTTGAAGGACTTGTTCAGCCTCCTTGGCAGCTTCTTCACGATCAGCATTGGGAGCTTCAACTTTCAAGTTCAAGGTCACAATTTAATTTTGAGTTTTAAAAATAGGTTATGATGAACCAAAAAGAGAGAGAGAGAGCAAAACTATGTGTAAATGAATCGTGGGAGAGAGAGAGAGAGAGAGAGAGAGAGAGAAACAGGACTTTTACAAGAGATGGCTTCGTAAGAGAGCTTTTGGATAATTGTTTTGGTTGTTGTGGAGTATGTGATCTGATGTAACTGCAAGACAGAAAAAAAATGGAATTACAATCACTTCACAAAAAGGTATTAAAGGTGTAGAAAGCATTGTGGTTTCTGTGCTTTACAAATAGTATACAATAAAACACAGTTACTGTGGTAAAACATAGTAATTGTTGTTGTTAAAGTGCTTTTACTACAAATACCACAGTAAAACTACACTTGCTGAGGTAAACCCATATTAAATGTTGTGGTTATGTGCATTAACTAGAAATACCACAATAAAACTACATTTAAAATTGGAGAAGCATGGTATATATTGTGGTTACTGAGCATCCCTTACAAAAATTACTCACATTAAAAAGTATTATAGTAATTTGTAGTAAATACTATAGATTTTGAACCATGTATTATACTGTATTACAGTATTATGTGTGTTTTTTTTATTTTTTACATGTGGGTAACCATGGTAATACTACAAAATAAAACAAAATAAAAAAAACATGGTTACTGTAGTAAAACCATGGTAACAACAAATTAATTTTGCTAACCATAGTTTAACCATGGCATTTGTAGTAAAACTGTGGTTATCAATACTTTTACTACAATAAAACATGGTAATTTTCGTAAGGGATTGACTACACATTACATGGTCGAGGGTCAGTTACTATGGTAAAAAAAATATGGTCAGGCTAACAGTGTGGACTTTTTACATGATCCCTTTCCCACGACAGACAAATATCAAAATTTCATTCATAAATCGATGATTATACGAGACGGAAACCCTACCTTTATGGTTCTTGAAGCGATCTAAATCCATTTTTTTAATCCAATTTTTTATCGCTTGTCTTTAATCCGTGTGGAGTTGTTGGCATTGGGGAAAAAGTACCGCCCCTGGTGGTCCTCCAATGATAACTCCATTGTTCATAAGTCAAGCAATTGAAAGCAGTGGAGTTCTTTACGCGTCGACAAACTGACGCCTAGGGCGACCTTTGGCGTCTCATATATGACGCGGAAGGCACTTGACCGTTCTGCAGTTTTTGACGCCTCGGGAGTGAGAATGGGTTGGCCTGTGTTAATGCCAACTGCATAAATTTTAATATTTCACCCTTATTTTCTTCAAAATAATCAATTTTACAGTCCGTACAAAAAAATCACTCAGGACCTTAAGGACAAAAAAGTCCACATTGAAACCGTTAAAACTGCAATTTTTTAACCCAGGGCCATTTGACTATAAAATTATGCAATATTTGCTAATAAGCATTCATTCTATCGGCAAGGCTTCAAATTTTACTCTTTTTTTTTTTTTCAAATTTGGCATATAAAAGAAATACTCACTTTATTCGTGTTTTCTGCTTATGCATATTATAGTCTATTATAGAGTCAATTGGAAAAATAATGCAGCTATAATTGTGTGGGTATGTTGGTAAGTATGTCAGAGTGTGGTTTGCATGTGTTTACTAAAAATTTAATGTGTAATTAGTTTGAAAGAAATGATATTGTACTGGCAATCAAAAATCCATGTATATGAGTCACACCCTTGGCAGGGTCATAGGGCCATGTGAAAACTATAAATAAGGTCAAAGAAGGTTAATGATCTTTGAGGATTTTTCTTTTTCACCCAAACACACATCTTAATCCTTGATTGCACTTTTTCATTTGTTATTGTTTTTGTACAGAGATAAAAGGTGAGCTTGAATTTGATGTAGAAGTTCAGAAGTCCCTAAACACATTGTTTTTGTTTTCACCACAAGAGAATGCTGATTGTTTAGTCTGGTAGATTTTATACAAAGTCTGAGTGTTCACACAGTCAAACAGGTGTTCGCAAAGCAAACCCGATACATATTTGGCGCTTGAGGGCTTGGTGATTTCATTGCTTGCAAGACGAAGAGACTTTACTCAGCAGAGGAAGCTCTGGAGCTAGTGTTGCCCACTGACACTGAGCATTATGTAAAGAAACCAACTTTTAAAGCATTACAATTCTGAAAATGAATGAATGTTTGGTAATTATGAATAGAAGAGATGCTGATAAAAAATAAAAAATAAAAAAAAACAACAGTCAGTGAAAGTGGAAAAAAATATTAATATATAACATTTTTATGACAGTTTTTTGACATGGACAATTTTGTCCATTATGGACCTGAGTGTTAGGTTTTTTTTTTTTTTTTTTTTTAAATCTGACACTACATAAAAAATATAAATGCCTCAAAATTAATGTTGTTGTTCTTCACTGACACACCCAAGAAGCTAATAAGCAAAGAAAAAAATTCTGCTTAGCATTTAGTATATGGAAATTAACTACTATTTTTCATTTTTTCATTAAAAAAAAAAACCTGTGGCATTATGTAAACAAACCAGCATTTAAAGGGTTACAATTCTGAAAATTAATGAATGTTTGGTATCTATGGATAGAACAGATGCTGGTTAAAAAAAAATGACATCAGTGAAAGTGGAAAAAATATTAATAAATCATATTTTTAGTACATAAATCATAGTTTTTGGACATTTTGCACCTGTGTGTAACTTCTTTTTTTGGAACGCACAAGGGTTAACTATTGTGCATTAAGCTTTTGCAGTTGTAGTCAATTCCCATTTATAGCAAATATGTGAGAATTGAAAAACATCTAAAATGGAACGGGGTACTGCTTATGGTTCTACATAGCACCATTTGACAAAGATGCTATATAGCACTTTTAAAGATGGGAGCTATGTAGCACTTAGCATAATTTTTGTTTAGAGTAAGGACATTATTCAAATGAACCAAATTCGAACGTAAAATGAACCTGAATGCGCACCAGAGGTGCTAGTGGTAAAGACATTTTAAATTTAATTCTGAATGCCGTGCAACCCTGCAGCGTACGGTTTGCTTTGGATTCCCAGCAGGCTTCTAACTAGGTTATCCAGCAACATGTGAAAGAGTATGTGAAAATGGCCTTTTCAGTAGGGTCAGACACACATATGGTTTGTTCAACCCAAGGGTAATTTAGTTCATACTATGTAATCTCAAGAGCATTACCAACAATAGTTCTGCTAATGTCTAAAAGTACTTATCTTACATAATAATGTGTGTTCATGTTTTATTTCACCAAAATGGCCCTGCAATGTCATATTGTATAAAACATGATTTACACATATGAATAACTCACTTGTTGTGCTCCTGAGGGAAAGGGTGATGCACTGTGGGTGTTTTAGGTTTCCCATCTCTGACAGCTCAAGGGGCGTCAAGAGCCCCGTTAGGCAGCGGCGGACTGAATAAAACATGCTTTGTGGCAGAGAGTGATTGTTTCCACTGTAATATTGATTTGATTGAGGCCGGAGATGTCATTTACTGGTGAAATTCTGAGTGAGGGTTCTGTTACGAAATGAAAACACGACAACGAACAGCTTTGAGATGGGACGGCGACGCACTGATGTGATTTGATGAGACAAAGATGTGATGAAGTGGAGTATCTTGTGAATCAAGAAAACCCCAGTGGTTACAAGCAACTGTGTCTGCAGGGGCTCCAGTCCCTTCGTAATTTGACAAGGACAACAGCATGAAGAAAACAATGGTGAATAAGCACATTCTTATTAGCTCTATTCCAAAACCCAGAGAGCTGACTTGTTGCCTACTGCCTTACAACAATTACAACAAAATAAATAAATAAAAACATAAGTAGCATATAGGCACATCCCAAAGGCACACATATAGTTAGTTATATATATATATATATATATATATATATATATATATATATATATATATATATACTACCAGTCAAAAGTTTAGACACATTCTCTTTGATGGGGAAGTGTGTCCAAACTTTTGACTGGTAGTGTATAAGTGTTTTCAATCAGAGAAGTCTCTTATGTTCACCAAGCCTGCAATTATTTTTTAAAAAAGCTGAATTTTCAGTAGCCATTACTCAAGTTTTCAGTGTCACATGATCCTTCAGAAGTCATTCTAATATGTTAGTTTGCTGCTCAATTATCATTGGTGTTTAATTTTTAAAAATGGTTCTTATTATTATCAATGTTGAATTTTTCTGTGGAACTGTATGTGTATGTGTTTTTTTAAGTGTGTTATTCTTTGATGAATATAAATTCTAATTTCATTCTAATATATTTTTGTAACATTACAAATGTCCATGTTTGCATATATATTTAGCAGCAAGAGCTGTTCTGAAAATAATTAAATAAAAATTCTAAAGGATCATGTGACAGTGAAGTTGGGTGTAATGGCTGCAGAAAATTTACATTTTAAACATATTTCACAATATTATTGTTGTTTTGATCTAATGCATCTGCTGCTTTCAAACACATGAAAAACAAATCTGAATTATTCCAGACTTAAATGGCATGTACAGTCGTGGCCAAAAGTTTTGAGAATGACACAAATATTAGTTTTCACAAAGTTTGCTGCTAAACTGCTTTTAGATCTTTGTTTCAGTTGTTTCTGTGATGTACTGAAATATAATTACAAGCACTTCATACGTTTCAAAGGCTTTTATCGACAATTACATGACATTTATGCAAAGAGTTCTTTTTCAGGACCTCTGCAATTCGACTGGGCGTGCTCTCAATCAACTTCTGGGCCAAATCCTGACTGATAGCAATCCATTCTTTCATAACCACTTCTTGGAGTTTGTCAGAATAAGTGGGTTTTTGTTTGTCCACCCGCCTCTTGAGGATTGACCATTCTCAATGGGATTAAGATCTGGGGAGTTTCCAGGCCATGGACCCAAAATTTCAACGTTTTGGTCCCCGAGCCACTTAGTTATCACTTTTGCATTATGGCACGGTGCTCCATGGTGCTGCAAAATGCATTGTTCTTCACCAAACTGTTGTTGGATTGTTGGAAGAAGTTGCTGTTGGAAGGTGTTTTGGTACCATTCTTTATTCATGGCTGAGTTTTTGGGCAAAATTGTGAGTGAGCCCACTCCCTTGGATGAGAAGCAACCCCACACATGAATGGTCTCAGGATGCTTTACTGTTGGCATGACACAGGACTGATGGTAGCGCTCACCTTTTCTTCTCCGGACAAGCCTTTTTCCAGATGCCCCAAACAATCGGAAAGAGGTTTCATCGGAGAATATGACTTTGCCCCAGTCCTCAGCAGTCCATTCGCCATACTTTTTGCAGAAGATCAATCTGTCCCTGATGTTTTTTTTTGGAGAGAAGTGGCTTCTTTGCTGCCCTTCTTGACACCAGGCCATCTTCCAAAAGTCTTGGCCTCACTGTGCGTGCAGATGCGCTCACACCTGCCTGCTGCCATTCCTGAGAAAGCTCTGCACTGGTGGCACTCCGATCCCACAGATGAATCCTCTTTAGGAGACGATCCTGGCGCTTGCTGGACTTTCTTGGATGCCCTGAAGCCTTCTTAACAAAGCAGTGGAAAGTTTTTTTTTGGGATTAAGTTCATTTTCATGGCAAAGAAGGACTATGCAATTCATCTGATCACTCTTCATAACACTCTGGAGTATATGCAAATTGCTATTATAAAAACTTAAGCAGCAACTTTCCCAATTTCCAATATTTATGTAATTCTCAAAACTTTTGGCCACAACTGTACATTTAACCTCATTTACCATCATTTTTTCACTTAGCTTGTTGCAATGCATTTTGCAATTACCTGTTCTCTGAAGGATCTACGTAATGCTCTCTTTGAATTTGGATAAATGTCTTATAAGACAGCAATATTAAGCTGACTACCTTTCTGAACAACTTTCACGCCACCTATGATGACTAAAATGCCCAAAATACTCACCACAGGCAGCTAAATAGGTTTTGAAAAAGAGCAATTATGTTTCAGCCATCACATGAAGATATCCTGCAATCTGGATTTTGTACTATACTAGGCTGAATTGAGCACACATTTTGTGGCAGCTCATATTTAGAAGAAAAGCATGGACAAAAATGAAAGCCACAGCATTAGGGATCCCGCATCTGGTTCAATTACGTGTTGTGACATCTTGTGCGTCATAAACAACGCAGTGCATTTATTGTTAAAGTAAGATCACACGACCCATGCTGTGCAGGAGAGAGGGGAAACACGCTCAAGCAGAGATAATGCTTCCTGGGAAGCCATTCCACTTTCAGGCAAATTCTTCACAGTGCAGTGTTCACTTAGAACATATCAGAGAAGATAATCAAAAAAGTTGCATTCAGAGCAGTACAAGCCATAAATTATAGACACAAGCAGGACCTATATCTAATATCCACTAAACCAAGCTTTCTATTATAAACACGCAATCTCTAATCTTGTTTTAAAAGAGCTAAAAACTGACCTGCCAAGCATGCACTATAGCTCATTTGGCCATTTATGTTTTAAGTCTGCTATAAAAAGCACCAGATCTTAACAAACGTACATTGTGTGCAGATTAAATGGGTCATCAGATGCAAAACTCGCTTTTACATGTTGTTTGAACATTAATGTGTGTTGGCAATTTGTGTACACAACCACCCTGTGGTATTTTTTCATCTTTAAAAGTAATATCCCCTTTTTTAAATCAGGTCAATCTCAGCTTCTTGTTGGTGTGACAAAACACCGACAGAGCCCGCTCCTGCGATAGTTGAATGACATGAGTGCCTTACCTTAGACCCGCCCACATCGAGCTGAAACAGTCCGACTCCAATCGCCATTGTTTCGACTCAGGCGCAGCAGAAGACAAGAATGTCTCTGACTGAACGATTGAGGTGTTCTGTTGTTGGATGTAATAATGAACATAGCAGTCGTCATTTAGACGCAGAGGATTAACGTTACTTTCGTTTTTGGAAGGAAAGCGCCAATCCCGATCTACATATGCATCTGTGTTCATGCGAATCCTTCGTGATACAGCTTCACCCACAGCAGAAGTGAGTATAAGGGTTTTTATGCATCTTTGCAAATGGCCTTTCTTAATAATGAGCTAGTTAGCAAGTTTTGCAGCCAAACATGGCTAAATGCGGCTAAAGTAAACATTACGGCTCGTCATCCCACGGTAGAGAGAGACTAGGCATGGAGAGCTCATTAGAATTTAAAGAAACATGCAATAGAATGAGTTGATTTTTGTCAGAGCTGATTTTGACAAGGTTAAGGGGTGTTTTTTTTACACTACTATTGAGAATTTTTAACCAAAGTATATTATAGACTTTTCATTAAGACCCTAAAGAATCATATCAACTTATCAACAGGCATCCGATGAGCCCTTTAAAACACATTACAAGTCAACCAGTAGACAGGTGTGCGCTGCTTGATCTTTTAGCACCTCAGCACAACATGATGCCTGGCTAAACAAAACATGCTGAAAAGGAGACTATTTAACAGTTAAAGGGAACCCCAGGCATTAAGACTTGGCTTAATATAACATATATGGGCTCGGTTCCACAGACAGGGCTCGGTTCCAGACTAAGCCAGGATTAGGCCATAGTTCAATTAGGACATTCGAGTAATTTTTATAAACATGCTTAGAAAAGAAACTATATTGTTGTGCATCTTTAGACAAAACAAAGTCACTGATATATTTTAAGATCAGTCAGTCCAAGTTTCTTTTAGTTGAAACAGCTCAGACTTACATTTTAGTCTAGGACTAGGTTTAAGCCTTATTCTGTCTTCCGTCTGTGAAACTGTGGGATGATGTCTGAAATATGTAGTAGACAGTGGTGGACAGTAACGAAGTAGTTGTAATTCGTTACTGTACTTAAGTACATTTTTCAAGTATCTGTACTTTACTGGAGTAGTTTTATTTTGAGTAACTTTTACTTTTACTTCACTACATTCCAAAGCATAATATCGTACTTTTTACTCCACTACATTTAATAAAACATGTCGTTACTCCTTATAATATATTACGTGCTCCGAGACGCAGAAGCAGTGTCTGATTAATGAACAAACTGATTCTTTTCAATCGGTTCGCAAATCGCCACAAGCGATTCATTCACGAATTGGACTGATCCAATTGCAGCTGTTCAAACTCACTGATTTGTTTAGAGCGAGTCTCCAGTCATCTGAATTCACAAATAAGAACCGGGAGATTGTGAGCGCGCGCGACTGATGCTGCGAAAAGTAAGATATAATGTCGAGTTTTAGGATTAATTATTGCAATTGTCAGTTGTTTGCGAACTAAATCTGCTGTAAAGGGTGATGTATTTAAGCCCGCTGAAATGATTAAATGCAGACACATCAACATCGTCTCTTTTTAGGTAAAAAAACGAAACATTAAAATAAAACAGATTAAATCAAATAACTCATAACGTTACACGTTCATATTCCTCGCTGCTGTAACTTCAACAGTTTTATTAAAATGCTACGCATTTAGCCCTATGTGACGTCTGTTTTTATATTGTTTATTAACGGTATACTTTTTTATATTGTTTGAATCAACTAGCCTAGTATACAGAAATAAATGTTTATTCATAACCATACTGAAAATGAGTAAATATTGTTAGCTGATGCTAACTGTCTAGCTAACAAGCTTGCTGGTGCTAAGTTGAGGTAATTTTCAGATATGAAGTCCAAATATTTATAATCAACCACCTAGACAGATTACATCTGAGGGAAAAGAAAATATGTGATGTTCAGATGGTAACTACAGTAATTATCAAAGTGTGAAGTGATGCCCTCTGGGGACATTTGGCCAGGGGTGTTTTTACACCACAGACAATGTTTGAGAAAAAAGAAAAATATTATGAAAATATAATTACATTTTTCTTCCTAACTTCAGGCCTTATTCTCATATCATTTATAACTGTGCCGTTCCGCAAAATAACAAGCTTTAAAACACTTTTCTTTACTGGTGAAAATGAGATGGTTAAATCAGTTTTCTCTCAGGTAACGTTACAATGCAATGTAAGCTTCACAGTGAACATTGTCAACGTAGTCCATATCAACAACAAAAATCTATCTTGACTCCATATAGGCTAGTGGTTATTTTGGGAAAAACCAAGGCTTATAGTAGGATTATAAAAAATATATATGCTAATATAAATTTATAGCCTTTATAAAATTGCAAAATATGTCAGTACTTTTTTACTTAAGTACACAAAAAATGTAGTACTTTTGTACTTTCACTCAAGTAAAATGGAAAAAGGAGTACTTTTACTTTTACTGGAGTAATATTCTATTATACGTATCTGTACTTTTACTCAAGTACTTGATTTGTGTACTTCGTCCACCACTGGTAGTAGAAAACCCATGAAAGATTTACGTTATTTAAAAACTCCCCATCGTTTTATACATATTTTGGATGATGGGCGCCATTATTTAAATAACGTGAAATGGATGCACTCGGTGAGTACTGGCGCTACCTGTTGCTATTTTTATCACAGCACAACTCGGAATAAGCAAAAATATCATGAGATGCCACATTGTGTTGATTCAACTTAAAATGTTAAGGCAGCTTGGTAACTTACCCAGCTTTTAAGTTTAACAAACTAAATTTGTGTATGGACAACCAGAACATACATTTCTTAAATTAACCCTATAAATCCATCTTACGGACTATTTTGGCTTTTCCATCATATTGAAATGCTCTGGTAATAGGGAAAAAAGGTATAAGAGGACACACCTGGTCGTTATCACAGCATTGTAGAATGACTGTAATGAACCATGATTACTTTGCACGAGAGCATATGATTGTCACCATGACAACAGCTTCAAGACTGACAGCTACCTTAATTGATAGCATACGAAGTGGTATGTTTTCTCGCACGGCTAACGCGGCCCTGTTGTGCCCAGTGCATTAAACTGCTGCCAGTCATCACTAATATTCATTAGTGTATCCAAACAGTTGTAGACTTTCAGGGATTGGACAAATGAGCTGGTCTTTTGAGTCTCAATAGACCAGCTCCTCACTGGCAGCTGATGATGAGGTCAGTGAATCAACACAATGAATGCACATTATTTGTGAGTGCCAGAGAAGCAGCATAAAGACCGAAGACTCACTTATTGTGTCAGATGACAAGTCAATTAATCATCCGAGCAAGTCTGACAGTTTTTACCCATCCACGGCACGGGTCAGAACCAGTTCAGATTTGAACAATTCAGTGGTGTACAGAAAGGCCGAAAGCGGTCTAGTCCACTCTCCGCTCCCTAAGGATCTCCCCCGGTTTGACCCAAGATGACCACTTCCTTCCACAGTAGTGTTTAGTTAACAAACACTTCTCTTACTCGCTGTGTATAGATCAACAGATTCTTCTTCCACTCCCAGAATGCAATCTGTCAAAGGCCCATTGTCCCAATCAGTAGCAAATAGAACGTGAGTGTTTCTACCATGCATAATAATGTTCCATTTACTCTGGCTGAAACAGATGTCCCGGAGAAACGCCAGCAGATTGCAGATTGTCACGGAGAACATTGTCAAGGTAATAACCTTGTTCTCCTCTAACCGGGTACAGCTCCCTTTCCCTTTTAGTTAGAAATCACACAAGTGGAACAATGTCTCATGTTCTGGCAACACTTTGATATTTTGGCCTCAGCAGAGATTGGTTCCATTAACAGCCCTGCCTGAAAACAGGAAAATGTATGTCTTATTCAGTGTGCAAATTATACGATAACTTTACGAGTAATTTTTTTTGTGTGACATTTTCAGGCTGTACTCATTTCAGTGACACTCTAAAATTTTGGGATATGTAAAACTAAATATTTCATATGCTCCTGACAATTTAGGTTCCGAGAGATTTTCACAGTGATGTCTTGCCTTTCAGTGAACTTTTTTTTTCTTAGTGTGAAGAATATTTTAAAAATCTAAAGAACGTTCATCCACTTAAAGAAAATTTTGTGGAATTGAACATTAAGTTCTGTGTGTCTTTGTGTGAATAAATGGCACCAGATGCGTGGTTTCGTTTACTACACACATACTGAAGTGTGCGTGATGTTTGCTGTGTTTTCAGCCTCGGCTGCCTCAATATTTGAGTAGATGAACACATAAACAATCTCTAGAACTGCTCTGAGAGTCATTTCTTAAAGATTTTACAGTTTCTTGTGAGAAAACTATCATCACAGAATATAAACAGAAACACAAAGGTCCTCACAGCAACCCGTCAAAATAAAAGTTCAGTTTAACTTGAAGAAATTGTGACAGAAATATTTTCCTTAATGTAATGATAGTACTACTACTACTACTACTACTACTAATAAAGTTATTATTAAAACATTATTTTTCAAGGAATATTAACCAGAATTTATTTATTATTTATTCATTTAAATAAAACTGAATTAGAAGGGGAAAAACATATTTTATAGTGCCTTAAATTTTTAATTTTTGTTAAAATTTTAATAAATTGCTGGTAAATTGTGTATGTTTCATACACTAGAATTAATTAGACGTGCTTTTTGATTAGTATTAGTGCCGGAAACAATTTGTAATTAATCACATCCAAAATAAAGGTTTGTGTGTACATAATATATGTGTGTGTACTGTGTATATTTATTAAGTATATATAAATACACACACATGCATGGATATATTATTTAATATAAAATATTTTATGTTTATATATTAAATATATTTTTATATAATTTCATTGATATGAATATAAATAAATACATGCAAATATTAGCACAGTATATATGTATATATATGTGTGTGTGTGTGTGTGTGTGTGTGTGTGTGTGTGTGTGTGTGTGTGTGTGTGTGTGTGTGTGTCTTAATAAATATACAAAGAAAAGCGGAATTTGGAAAAAAAAAACAGATTTCATAGGGCCCTATAGTTCATTGTGAACTAAATAAACAGGAAAATTCATTTGTGCATCTAATGATGTTGTTTAATTTTCACTTCCATTAGCTTTGATGATAAATCTGAAGATGATTTAACTTGTGTCAAATGTGTTTTTGGGTTTGATTTCAAATTAAATTAAAATAAATTAGATCAAAATGAAAAGAAAAACGCTGTTTCAATCATTTAATGAATAAATGAATACTGTGCTAAGGACTTGTGTGTGTCTAATCAGCTCAAAAGTTTCAGATTAGTTTTTTAGAAATCACACATAACAGAATAAATTGGTTTTAATGTCAAATTGATTCATTTTTTTAACAGTATTAAGAAGATCATTTTAAACATGTTTAATTAATTGATTGTGTTACACATAAATTATAGAAGTAAATGTATAATACATTCATTAATAATAAAATTCCTCATTGTAAGGAAAGTAGAATATTGTTGCTCTTGTTAGACAAACAATATTTCCATTCACATATATTTATTGCAGGTGAACAAAGGTGGATTCAATTTGTAATCAACCATATGTGGTTGCTTAAACAGTGTACTATGTCTCATATCTGTAAAACCTGGTCATGTTTTGTTTTGACTTAGAGTAGGTGGGGATCAAATTGTAATTACAGTGATCAGACCAAACACCCTCTTCCTGTTCTTTTGGACAGGTGATTTGACATATAAACATTTATGTTTGATGCACATTTTAAAAGCAGTAGATTAAAGAAGAATGGTCGTTAATGTAGAGTTGTGTGAAAGGATATTGAAGGTCATGCAAGAAGAACATGAGCCGTGTGAATATTACATCTTGCAGGCATCCAGTGCTCTGCTTGAAGAAAAATATGCTGCATGTCTTTCAACTCGCAGCGATAAGTGATAAGAAGGGCACTGTTTTATATTAATCGAATCCTTTTGCACTTCCACTGAATTCAGACAGACAGTCTCAGCATCCTTTAATTCTCATGTGTCTTTCTTTGACCTGTGTTCCATATATAACAGAGAAAGAATGACATACTGTCGGCTTTCAGGTATGCTGTGTGGGTGTTTAACCTCCAACCGAGGTAGGGAAGTTCATCCTTTCACACACTTACTGTAAGTTGGTAAAGTGCTATAATAGATTGTTGAGCTCTGTAGGTACAAAATGAGTTAATACTTGGGAAAAGGTTATGGTAATCAATTAAGAATCATTCAAGCGTAAGCACGGGTTTTGCATTGTCACTGAAGCATACCTTATTTTATTCATATATGAAGATTGTCATATATCATTATTAATTATTACACAGCCCTGTATCTTGAGAAGAAAGGCCTAATATTTCCTTAATTGGTGCTGAGTTAAAAAAAAATCAGTTGGGGTCCACATTTTACATACACCTTGCAGAATCTGCAAAATGTTAATTATTTTACTAAAATAAAAGAGATCATACAAAATACATGTTATTTCTTATTTGTGACCCTGGACCACAAAACCAGTCTTAAGTAGCACGGGTATATTTGTAGCAATAGCCAAAAATACATTGTATGGGTCAAAATTATTGATTTTTCTTTTATGCCAAAATCATTAGCATATTAAGTAAAGATCATGTTCCATGAAGATATTTTGTAAATTTTCTACCATAAATATATAAAAACTAGATTTTTGATTAGTAATATGCATTGCTAAGAACTTCATTTGGACAGCCTTTAAGGCGATTTTCTCAATATTTAGATTTTTTTGCGCCCTCAGATTCCAGGTTTTCAAATAGTTGTATCTCAGACAAACATTGTCCTATTTTAACAAACAATATATCAATGGAAATGCTTATTTACTCAGCTTTCAGATGACATAAGAATCTCAATTTCGACAAATTTACACTTATGACTGGTTTTGTGGTCCAGGGTCACATTAGTACTGACCTGAATAAGATATTTCACATAAACGATGTTTACATATTGTCCACAATAGAAAATAATACTTGAATTTATAAAAATGACCCTCTTCAAAAGTTTACATACACTTGATTCTTAATACTGTGTTGTTACCTGAATGATTTTTGTGTGTATTTGAACCCTTTCCAAACATGACTGTATGATTTTGAGATCCATCTTTTCACACTGAGGACAACTGAGGGACTCATATGCAACTATTACAGAAGGTTCAAACGCTCACTGATGCTCCAAAAGGAAAAACTATGTATTAAGAGCCAGGGGTGAAAACTTTTGAACAGAATGAAGATGTGTAAATTTTTCTTATTTTGCCTAAATATCATATATTCACATAGTACTGCCCTCCAGAAGCTACAGAAGATGCTTACATGTTCTCCAGAAGACAAAATAACTTAAATTTACCTTGATCTTTAAATTTAAAAAGTTTTCTCTTAATGCATCGCATACACAAGTTTATGTTAAAACAACACAGGAGCTGCAAAAGCAATAAACTGGGAAATAAACTGCATGTGTTGTACTGGGGACTCGATTATAGCACTTAAACACGAAAAAGTCAGATTTTCATGAAAAGTCACCTTCAAAAGATAATACAAGACTTTTCCACCTTGTGCATGGTTTGTCAAAAGCAAAAATTCAATAATATGCACATTATATTTTGTGTGAAAATGTGACATGCTAGAGCAAAACAGACACTATTTTTGGAATCAGCACCCTAAAATTAGTAAGAAACAAGTATTGGATTTCATTCAGTAAATATAATACAGGCTGGTGTTGTGCATCATAAATATAGGTGCACAGTGTGCCTGGATTTAACCTCTACTCTTTGAGGAAATGTTTTGCACCGTCATCTATCTCTCTCCTCGCTGTCGTTCTGCATCTCTTCTAGTGCCAGGGTTAATTAATACACTGGGAATAGCTGTAATTTCTTCCCTCCTGTCTCTCTTCTCCTTGGAAGAGGTCTAGGAATATTGAACAGTCGTGTATACCTCCTCACGCAGCGGCATACAGGTGTGATATATGTTTCTTCTTCATAAACAAGCCCAACTGTTCCCTCCTTATGCCATTAGATTTTAAAACGTCAGTGTTTAATGTCGCCTAGTCGTTTCTCTGTCTCATCACCACCGTCATAACAGACATGAAACAGATGTTTCAGTTTCTAACTCCCAAACGATTCTGTTTCCGACACTCTCCATCAATATTGAATGAGCACATCAACCTTTCACAGATCTCAGGAGGGATCTATGTAGATGAGTGATGGCTACCTTGTTTGAATATACAATATCATTATGCAACATCTAGTTCTTACCGTATGTTGATTCTTCCCCCCTCTTTCCATAAAGTATACTTCTCTTCACTTTCTCAGTTTGTCGATAAAGATCTATTCATCTGCTATTCCTTAATGAGTATTTTAGTCTTGTTTTCTAGAGAAACATACTTTAAACTTTTTCTTAGCCTAAAGGCAACATTTTTTTTTAGCTTAAATCAATAGCGAAATACACAGAGATTTATACTTAAAAAAAGAAAAACAAACAACTTTTTGCAATTTCGCTTCTAGTAAATGTGTTTTTGTTATCCCTGTTTCTACAGCTTTACTCTCAGGAATTTTTTTAAACCGTGGAATCCAAAGGCCTGAAATCACATTTACAATCTTGGATTTAAAATCCCATTTAAACCACGAAATAAAGTTTTACGACTTACAAAGTTTCTTTAAACAAAGAAACATTATATGACGTAAAATTAAAAAAAAAGAAATGTTTAATATATACAGTCACACACATTTTCACTAGTAGTGGACTTTTGGGCCACACTGTATATGAGCTCATGGTAAAATTATAACAAGAGCTGTGCTAAACTCGCAATATTGTGTGTGCAGTAATGCACTGCACCATCACAAAGTCACTGAACATGGTCGCCCTGAAGTGCTTAGCTCAATCTTTTGTGTTTTTGGTGCTGTGAATCAGCACGACTGAACCAAAATAGGCAAGTAGGTCAATGGTGTTTCTATGCTATTCATCAAGTCCCGCCAGCTCTGTCTATGTAACCAAAAACTTAAATGAGACACAGACCATCCATGCCTTTCTCTCTCCATTACATTCATCAAAAGACAGCGGTGCTTTTTATCTAGACTTGCTGATAACATTTTTTAATAATTGTTCTTGGTCCACTTACAGTATGACGTCAAGTCAAGGTTTTTTGAACAGAAGCAGTCATAATTTAGTTTAAAGAAATCTGCACTGAAATGTTCTGGGAAAAAAAGCAAATGGCAGACTGAAATGACCAGGAACTTAGTTAAAGGATTATTTCTGGCTTCAATACAAACTCAATCAACAGAATTTGTGGCATAATATTGAGTATCATAAATGGAATTTGGCTGGAAGTGAATGGGACCAATATATTAACATTAAAAGATTTAGCCACAAGACATAAAGTTTAAGTCAAAAGTTTACACTCACTGATACTCCAGAAGGATGCATTACAAGCCAGGGGTGTAAACTTTTAAACACAATTAGGATGTGTACATTTTTCTTATTTTGGCTAAAAAATTTTCATTTAGTACCACCCTTCAGAAGCTTCAAAAGATACATACATGTTCCCCAGAAGACAAAATAAGTTAAATTTACCCTGCTCTTCAAATTCAAAGTTTTCACCCCCTGGCTCTTAATGCATGTTTTTTCCTTTTGGAGCATCAGTGAGTGTTTGAACTTCTGTAATAGTTAAATATGAGTCCCTCGCTTGTCTTCAGTGTGAAAGGATGGATCTCAAAATCATACAGTCACTGTTTTATTGCTGGAAAGGGTTCAAATACACAATAATGCTAAAAAAACAAAAACAAAGAATTTGTGGGACTTGAAGATTTTTTCTTTAGAACAGCGAGCCGTTTAACTGCACAGGACAAACAAAGGACTCATGAACAACTATCACAAAAAAAAAAAAAAAACCTGTGGATCATTCAGGTAACAACACAGTATTAAGAATCAAGTGAATGTAAACTTTTGAACAGGGTCATTTTATTAAAATTATTATTATATTATTATTATATTTTTTTGCTTTAAAAAATAAATGGCAAGTTAAAATTATATTTTTGTCACAAACACTGTTGATTGACCTTAGAATAACAGCTTTTTTTAATGTGGGTACACTCAAAAAAATAAATTGTTCAATGAACATGATTTAATCGTAGCACCCAAAACGCATCTAAACCAATCTAATAAACTTGAAAAGGTTTGAATATGTTATATGAATGTGATTTAAACTTGTAGATTTAACATTGTTTTAACATGTCAGTGTAGCTTCTTTCCATCTAATTGAATCAAAATGTTTGAATCGTGTTAGTCAAATATGTCAGTAAAAGCACTTCAATTCAACAAAATTCTGCCTTGTTACATCTACTAGTTAATGTCTTGTTCATGTATAGTTTTGGTACTTTAATTAATACACATCTTGTTGTTTCAATTAGATTTGTTTTAGGTGAAAGAACTAAGAACCAAAACATTACATCTACAGAATAACCACATAAAACATGCAAACAATTAAACATTTTTATTTTTTCATTCAGTTTTAACATACACATAAAGTGACTTAAAGTGCATACACTGCACTTTAAGTCTCCAATCCATTTGAGTGTTTGTAAAACAGGATTCAAACAGCATATCAGTCCAAATAACAGCACAAGCCTGACTTCCACACCTTCAGTTAGGACACCAATGTCCTGTGCGTCATTGTTAGGAAGCGTTCCCTCCTTCAGTATGACATTCACTCCCACCACAGTTTCCTCCATGGTACATTTTGACTCGATGTCTGAATCCTGTGGGGCGAAACACATAAAAGATCACAAACAAAAATAATTATTACAAGAATTGCTTATACACTTATTGGCCACTTTATTATGTACACCTGTAAAGTAAACTTAAATCCAATACAGGAGCTCTGATGTGAATCAGAGGTTATAATTTCTCAGTTTTAAGTTAAAAATTGTCAGAAAAGTGATAATTCTTCTGTTTATTATTGAGGTCACAGTGGGTGCTGGTGTGTTATTGCAGTGCATTTTATATATATATATATATATATATATATATATATATATATATATATATATATATATATATAAAAAGTTATAATTTATCTGGCAAACATATTTAAAATTAATGAGGCTGCTAAAACATTATAACCACCATAGAATATAAAGTACTCCAATAAAAAAAAGCATGCAAGTATAGTTTTCTGATGCTGTTTAATTTATTTCTTATTATTATTTCAGATCAATTCATATATTTAGTAGGGCTTTACACAAAGTTTTGTAAATTAGGCCCCAAGAGAGATCAACCATTATGAATAAAAAAATTATTGGTTTAGTACATCAACCAATTCACATAAGAACTTTGTCTAAGTGTACCAGTAGTTTCCTATTAATGAACAATTTGTCCAGGTCAATTTTAAGTTAAGTGTTCTCTCATGTCACATTTTTGTTGTAGCAAACAAGGATAAACATGACCCAAGTACAGAATGGCTTTTGAAATTTTCTCATCAACTCACCAAATATGCCTTGACTAGTTTTTCAGGGTCTTCATTCAAGTAGATGCACAGAGACTTGATGACACAGGCTTCTCTGGTACGGAATGTACAGTGTCATCCTGTAGGGTGGAGACAAGATTAAATCAACTTCAGCGGCGGCACAGCTTAAGAGTACTGAACGTGTTACTGTCTGTGTAGAATGTAACGGGTGAACTCTATACACATGGGTTTTAAGTCCTGCCCATGTCTTCAATGTGCATGCATCATTTAAATATATAGTAGTCAACAAAAAAGTTAATTAAAAGTTGTCCTTAGGTCAAAAACCCACCCTTAACACCAAACCTGTCCCTTACCTTACCCATATTCCACCTTAATACAATTTTATTAAAAAGGTTTTAATCCACTTCAAATGTTGACTACTGTACACAAACATAATGACTGCCACTTCCAAAGCAATGTTTAGTTTATAATGCTTAAGTAATTTGTACCTGCAACTCTCCTTTGCAACACTTCCTGCACTGCCACATACACATCACTGAAAGAGAAAGAAAAGTTCAGTATTCAAGGATAGTTAGTTATACATTACTGTATGTGAGTGTTTTAAAAAAAACTACTTACCATGTAAAGGTGAGGTTCACACCAGAAAAGGATGGGGACAGCTATGCGATGTTTTTTTTTTTTCTGCTGTGAAAAACAAAACAAACAAAGTGTATAAGTTATATACTATATTTCCCAAATAAAACCATGCATACCTATTCAATCACTTTAACTTTAACTGCAATTTGTTAGGACATTTAATATATATGGTCGACTGCATTATAGATTTTACTTGACAATTTTTGCAAACTGTATTCAATAAGCTGGGTAGCAATATGTAACATTTCAGAACTCAAGAAAAACAAACAAAAAAGCTCTATAAACGTTAGCTAGACTAAAAAGAGCGATGAGAAGTGCATACTGATTCAACATACAACAAGTTACGTAAAAGTAAAGCGTATAAATAGCATTACATTAACTTACAAACAGAAAAACGAGTGCATGGTGTGTTCGACTGTGCAGTCTTTCCTCTCCCAATGTTGGGGTAGACTTCAGGTTTAACGTAGGTTATGTGGTTAATAGTTATTAGTTAATAGGCGTGGTTAGCATTGAATTGTGACAGAAATGCACAAATTGTAGCGGATATATTAACGTTAGGGTGAAACTTGTATCGACAAAGACAACGGAATTTACATAAGCCTACTTTGAAACATCGCTACAGTGTGTAATTCCTTATTATCCCATGTTACTAAGTGCAAACTGGAACATTATATCAACAAAGTACTTACCCTCAATATCAAGGATGAAGAACGTTTAAACGCAGCAGTTCAAACCGCTGGCGCTTCCAGCCGTCTGTACCCACGTGATTCCGTCGCAGTACTGCGCATGCGCAGTGACTCATCAGAGAGAGTTGTTGATATGAAGCGACTCGGGCTCATTGAATCAACAAGTGCTGATCTAATTCATTTGATTATTTCTTAATTTAGTTACAACTAACAAGAATCAATCATTTAACAGAAGTAAACTCGTTATAATCGTATTAATCAGACATATTTGTATTTTGCAAATCAAACAAGTGGCTAGTTGACTTTTTTGAGTGTAGAATCTGCATTAGGTATCCCTTTCTGGCATTTAGAATGGTATTTATGCTGCTTTCTCATTCTCGCTTTTGGGATGCGTTTCCCAAAAGCATTGTTAGCCAAATGTTCCTTAGCAAAACCATAGTTCAAATGAACATTTGCACACAGTGTTGGAACAGCTCTCCAGCTGTGGTTAGAAGCATAGTTATTAGTAAGATGTGGATTTAAATGAATTATGCACTTGAGCGCAATAAGGCCCCGATCACACCGAACGCGTCTTTTAGTTCTAAAAACGCGAGGCGCACAGCACTGCCTTTTTTGGTGACTTTTAATAAAAGAGCAGTGTGCTGCGTTTTGTTTTATGTTGCTAAGCAACGACCAAAACAGCTGTCCTGTCAGTCAAATCAAAGGATTATAGCGCGAGCGCTCTAAAATCTTATTTTTTTCTGTTAAGTAAACTGACATATTAGCAGAAACCCTAAAAAATACAGCTCCGGGTTACTCCATTTTTTGCAGTCTACGGACTTTTTAAGCAACGGTAAACTTTCGTCACCACAACAGAAGGCCCGCCTCTCCATTCATTCGATTGGACAATGGAAAAGAACGCGAATGACGTTGGGCGTTTTTCCGCTCAGAGTTGATTTTTTTTTCAACTTCAGGCGCTCAGAGCGCTCCTGCAAAAACGCAAGGCACAGCAGGCGGCGAAAACGGGAGGCGCCCGGGGCGCATAAGCAGCGTGCAGAACGCTCACTGCCAACAGAAGACCATTCAAAAGAGGCGCCTCCAACTGCAAAAACGCGTTCGGTGTGATCGGGGCCTAAGCAAGCTAACATGCAGTACATTCTATATCTTTCATTCTGTTTAAATATATATACATTTTAATCTATATATTTTAGTGCATCCTCGTTTTTGAAGAGTGCGCATGTGCATAATACATGAGGAAACTTTGGAGTATGATGTAAGAGGGAACCCCTCAATGAATCAAACATTAAATAAAGCCAAATGAAAGGGAACAAAAATAGTAAATTAGTCATCAGGTGCCATGTTCAATACAGCAGCATCTCAGAGATGTCAAATCAATTACTTAGCATAGTTTTTCTCAATGGGGGCGTTTATAGAGCATCGGGGGGCTCTACACTGGATGCAATGATGCATCAAAGTGAACTTCATATATCTATTTTTTCACATGTTGGTTGTGCAAGCGTGTGGAGCGCGTCAGAAATAGAACACAGCATCCGTTTACTGTGGGCTACTTGGCACACGTGCAGTGAAAGAATAACTGATTATAATGGGTTTTCGATAAACAGAAAGATTGAAAAAAATGTGAAATGAATAATGAATAAATGTGAAATGGAAAACAGAGATGTGAATTATTTAAAATCATGAAGGTGAACGTTATTATTGTCTTTATCATTACTGAAATGTTTTGAATGTACAATTCAATACAGGAAACAAATGAACATTGTAAGGCACAAAAAAAATCAAGATTTGAAATTTATTGGACAATAATAAAGATATAAATCAGGACAGCATAGTAACTAGTTTGACTGTTTTATACTTATCTTTGTGCTTAGTTTTCTTTGAAGTATTTGAAATCAAAATTTAAAATATTCTCACAAAATCTAAGAAATATAGTAAAGGAGGGTTTATTTTTTTTATTTCTGATATTTACCCATGTAAAGTACTATGTTCAGTCAGAGAACAGGGAATTCAAAATATTCTTTAAAACAGTATTTTTTAAAACCAAGGGATAAATATTATTATTTATATGAAAAGTGAAAACATCAACCCAAAATTTAGAGGCAAAATCACATCAGTAAAAGATAGTGTTCAAAAGCTCCAGGAAAGGAAGAACAAATCTGTCCTGTATAAATTCCACTGTGGATATATACACCGTGGATATATTCATATATATAAACAGTATTTTTTTTTTAAAGTCTCTTTAACCTTTGTGGCAACAGGGTATGTCATATAGAGTGTGAAAGAAATCCCAACAACACCAAAGCTGTAGCACTGAAAATCACCAAAATGCTTAATGTTCTTACACTTACTGTCAATTAATTTAAAAAATGCACTTTACTGTCTTTTTTGAATAAGTGCTTAATTACTTAAAATCGTAATGATCCCAAACATTCGAATTGTGTTGTAAATATAATGGTATAGTATACAGTCCACAGATAATGTACAGAGATGTTCATGTCTTTCTTTATTGGTAAAGAAATAATTTTTTTGAGGAAAAACATTTCAGGATTTTTAACATATAATGGACTTCTATGGTGCCCCATGTTTGAACTTCCAAAATGCAGTTTAAATGCAGATTCAAATGATCCCAAATGTGGTTGTAAACAATCCCAGCCAAGGAAGAAGGGTCTAATCTTTTTTTTTAATTACAATTTTAAAAACAGAATTTGTTTGTCGAAAAATGCCCATCTCATTTTCTCCCTTAACTTCAAAAATCATTTCAAAATCATCCTACATTGCTGCAGAAGTACCGACCCAGTGTTTGCAAAGTAAACATGCAAAGAAGATCAAACACCCTTAACAAAAAAGGTAAAACAGCAATGTAGGACTACTTTGATGTTGAGGGAAAAATGAGATGGGAGTTTTTCAACATACCCAAACTGTCTTGAACCGGAAAAAACAGAGTTCAGGCAGAGTAAGACAAGACGAGCATTTGAGGATAAAATTATCCTCGGCTGGGATTGTTTACAACTGCATTTGGGATTGTTCAAAGCCACATTTAAACTTTCACTTTAGGAAGTTCAAACTCAGGGGATCGTAGAAGTCCTCTATATGGAGAAAAATTCTAAAATGTTTTCCTCAAAAAACATAATTTCTTTACGAATGAAGAAAGACATGAACATCTTGGATGACAAGGGGGTGAGTACACTATCTGTACATTTTTGTTCTGGAAGTGAGCTTCTCCTTTAAAGATGATTAGACTACATTTTATTTGATGGGAGGCCGTAAAGGACCTGGATAATGGGTAGGGAGCACTGGCCCAAAAAAGGCTGAGAACCAGTAAATTTGAACAGTTATTACTCCACCACGTGTGTGACGTTGAACCAGATGTTGATTGTTGAACCAGTGTGGTTCAAATGACAGAGATGCAACCATGTTTGGGAAACAGTCATGACTTATGTCATAGTACGGGAAATGCACCACTGATTAGTACAAACAGATGTCATTACTGTTCTCTGAACACTGAATAGACGTCACTGATGTGTAAATGTAGTCGTCTGTCTAACATTTCATTGTAGTCATTTTTGGTCCTTAATTTTAATAGATGGTCTTTTTGAACTAGGAAGGAGGTTTAAGTTATGAATGTTACAGTAAGTTTAAGTACATCAAACTCATTTCAAAAGATCAAGGCAAATTTGCTTCATGCTTCATACACCCCCATTAATTGATTTAAATGGACATTATGATGTGATGACTGTATTCTGGCAGAATTGTACATCATTTTTAAGGTATTAACTTTTCAGTGTAATTAAACATTAAAACAGAAGGGTTTAGTGTTGTATGGCGAATGATTTCCTTCATTGCTATGCTGGGCATTTTTTTTTTTTTTTTTCAGCAGTATGAACAGCAATATAGATGAGAATTACCTCTATTATCCAAGGCCTCTAACACAGCGCTGGTCTACCAACTGAATGAGAAGCCATAGCTGTCCTGTGTCTTTTTTAATTAAGCCTCATTTAACTTTTCACAGGAAGAGAAATTATTTCTGCAGCTCATATTACTCACCATTAGAAGCTATTACGGCTGCCAGTGATTCCAGACTTAGACAAGATGTGGGTCATTGCGAGTCTGCACATTGTCTTGTGTAGGTTCAAGGAAAATTAAAGAAACCGGTAATTATGACGGGTTTTTTTTTTGTTGTTGTACAAAATGAGGGCAAACACAAAGGACGACTTGAGAATTTATAAACGATTTCTTTTATCCTCACAGAAGTCAGGATTGTCATGCAGTAATTGCGGAAATACCATCAAGGCCATGGCGACCAAAACAAAATCTCTGAGAATGTGAAGCACGGATCACTTAACCTTTCCAAACAGTGCTAGAAAAATGTTAAACTCGTATCAGTTGAAAATTTCAGATTCATCTGAGAATAAACATATCATTATAACAGTAACATTACATCCCTAGAAAAGGGCTATTTTAGTGCTGTGATGATTGTTTGTTTCCTGAGCGCAGTCTTAAGGCTGCCTTCTATAGCGATGCTCATTCCGCCACATTTATCCCAGCTCAATCAAAGGAAAATACACAATGTCCTCAGCAGAGCTTACGTATCCGTCACATAGTGACAGTGAGCATGGTTTTTTTCATTACAACACGATCAATACACTCCAATCAATCATTTTCTTGCCAGTGTCAGAGGTCTGCCAATACCTTTACCAGAGACCGCTGCACAGACCGAGAGACAGAAACAGGACGAGGGAAGATTTCCTGGGTTTACAGCGAATGCTTTAATACCTTAACACATGAGTGCTCTTTGAAACTGGGTGCAAAGGAGCCAATCTGTAATCTTTGTAAGAGACTTTGTGATAGCAGCGCCACCCTTAGACCCCAGCGTACATTCAAGTCGTCTTCAAAAGGGGCACGATAGTCTGAGGCCTAGTGGTTAGTGATACTCAAATGTGGCTTGTGACATTTGCTAATACCGTTTCTGTTCCCTTCGCTCTCCAATGTTGTGTCTTCAAAAGAAGAGCAGAGATTAAAACATAACAGCAGCTACATTATCAGAATGATACTTAACCGTAAATTAAGCAAATCGGATGTGCATACCAAGTCATTTTATCATTAAATCTTGGGCTTGCATAAAAGATGCAGCGTTTCAAATTGAGATATTAAATGGGGCCTAAAAAGGCGGTTATTTATTAGACTTTCAGTTCACATCTAGACAGTTCAGAGATGTATTGACTCGCTGCAATATGTCATATTCTCAAGACGATTTGCAATTCCCCGTGATGATTAAAACTATAATTCAGAATCAATTATCTAGTGTTTTGTTATGAAATATGCATGTCATAAGTTGCCTATAGTAATCAGATTTACAGATGGATCCTGGGGTCATATTAGGCTAAATCCCATAAATGAAATATTCTCAGAGGAGAGCGCTGAGTTTCTCTTTTTATGAGGGCACTAGTAATCCTATAAAGTCTGGATTTGCCTTTCTTTACGAGGCTCAGTGTTGTGTTGGATCTTAGGGGCTTAAGAGCTGCCAAACAGGGACAAATTACAAATCATTGAGAAAAACCAAAGCACTGCAGCTATTGATTCAAACAAATCAAGGGTAAACAGCTTTCTGCATGATCTTTCCACTCCAGCGCATTCACGTCCCTGGATACACAGCCATTGTAGCTGCTGGGCGGCGTGTTGATCTCCTCATGCGTGCTGCGTTACCTGTATTCACAGATCCCTCGGCTTATCTCCCATAGGATGACGATGAAATATGTGAGGATTTTTTGTTTATTCTGTGCGGCGATCCACATTGACCTATCGGACACAATATCGTGAGGGTGACCTTGTTGTGTAAAGGTTGCACAGCCTTACCTGAGCAGCCGTTTAGCAAATAAGTGAAGCCGTAGACAGACAATCTAAAATGAGCGGTGTATTAGTTGTTCTGGTATAACGATCTTTGATTCAGGACATGAAATGTGTGTCTTCGGGTTCAGTCTTCGGAGAATGTTTGCTTGTCATTTGGAAATTGATTTTTTTGGTGCGTCCTTTGAATTTAAAATAGCTTTTTAATTAAAAACAAATAGAATTTCAAAGTACATCGCACAGGAAATGGGTTTGAAGGACTGAATGATGGAATGATTGATTAAGTGTTGATTATGTGGTCGTTTGTTTCAGGTAATGACACTATGAGTCACATGACACAAAGAGGACAGCTGAGAGGATCCTGCTGGATTTTGGCAGAAAATACGGTCCCACTTTATATTGGGTGGCCCTTACAGTGGTGGTCAAAAATATTAGAACACTAGTATTTTCAACAGCTAAAAAATGGTTTTAAGTCGGTTATTTCTATCTTTTGCTGTAGTGTGTCAGTAGGAAATATCCGTTTACATTTCCAAACATTCATTTTGCCATTGATTGTAATAATCCAAAGATTTTTGTTTGCACAAGGAGTCTGACAACAGCCAGTGCTCCACACAAAGATCTGGTCTCATCAGTCTGTCTGGAATGACATGAAGAAACAGAACAAACTGAGACAGACTAAATCCAGGAGAACTGTGGCAACGTCTCCAAGATGCTTTAAGAGACCTACCTGCAAAGCTACCTAGGTGGTACCTCAACGCTACCACCTAGAGCAAAAGCTGCTTTAAACACAAAAGGATGGTCACACCAAATGTTGATTTAATTTAGTTAATAGAAGTTAATTGATAAAGAAAATCTATTTATGACATTATTTTTGACAGCATCCTCATTTTACAGCATTTTTACCAGTTTTAAAAACTTTGAACAGTACTATAGCTTTGCAGGTAGGTTTCTTAAAGCATCTTGGAGAAATTGTGTGGAGCACTGGCTGTTGTCAGACTCCTTGTGCAGACAAAAATCTCATTGGAGTATTACAATTAATGGCAAAAATAAATGTTTTGAAATGTAAACTGATCTTTCTTACTGACACACTACAGCAAAAGGTAGAAATAACTGACTTAAAACCATTTTAACTGATGAAATACAGTAATGCAATGTAAAAAGAAATTCACCAGTTTCAACTTAAAAACTTTAAGTTAAATCAACTTAAGTCATTTCAACTCACAAGTTAAATCAACTCATTTTTATTGTACTAAGTTCAAATGATTTGTAGTTTTAAGCTGATTTAACTTAAAATTTTAAGGCAGCTGCTGAACTTAGGTTTTTAAGCTGAATCTGGTGAAAACTTTTTTTACAGTGTAGTGTTCTAATCATTTTGGCCACCACTGTATATCAAAAAATAAGTACAATGTACTCATCAAGTTCATATTGTATTGCGAAACACTTTTGCTGTTATTGAGGTGGGACACAGGTAACGACAGATTTGGTCTATGGGTAGGTTTAAGGGTGGGTTCAAGGTCTAAGGGATGGGTCAACATTACAATTATAATTATAAATGTAATTACAGATGTAATTACATCCAGGTATTTTTTAAAATAAGTATGATGTAAAAACATGTATGTACACAATAAGTGCACTGTATCTGTAACAAGGAGGGTCAGAGACGTTCGGATCCATTTGCAGCATTTATTCAACAAAACAAACACAAAGGGGCAGGCAGAAATCGTCGTCAAAAAACAGGCAGAAGGTCGGGGCTGGCAGCGAGAATCAAACACGGGAGGGAGTCCAGGAATCAAACACACGGGAAAACAAACACGGGAAGAAACGCTCAGAATTACGACCATGAGGAACAATAAGACTTCGCAAGGTGGCTGTGTGTGTGAGAAGCTTAAATGCAGTCAGTGTGATGAGGTGCAGCTGTGAGCGGTAATCAGTGCAGTGAGAAACAAGGTGCAGGTGAATGCAATGATTAGTGCAGTGGCTAGTGGGGAATGAAGTCCATGATGTGTAGTGCAAGAGTTTATGATGACAAGACGACCAATACGTGACAGAGCCCCTCTCCAAGGAGCGGCTTCCAGACGCTCTAACCACCTAATGAAACTGGAGGGTGGTGGAGCGGAGGCGGAACAGGGGGAGGGATGGAGGGCCAGGTCCATGTGGGGGTAATGGAGCTATGGACTGAGGCGGAGCCGACGGAGGGAGAAGCCATGGTGGAGGAAGGGTTGGCTCCTCCATGGGGCCGACCGACGGAGGTGGAGCCGGTAGAGCCCGAGGCGGAACCGGAGAGTCGATGGTCCTGGGCGACACAGAGGATCCGGAGGGCCAAGGCGGAACCCAAGGCTCTGGCGACCCCGGTGGAGATGGAGGTCCGGAGGTACGCAGCGGAGCCGGAGTGACAGAGGATCGAGGCTGTGCCCACGGGAGGGAGGAGGTCCACAGAGCCAGTAGGACGGAGTGACGAGGCGCAGCCGGAGGAGTAGAGTCCAGAGGCGAAGGTGGGGCGACGACTGACCGGGGCGGAGCCGGAGGGACGATGGAGCCCGGAGGAGCTGGTGGGCCGACGGCCGACAACGGAGACGAGGGAGCACAGAGCCGGGGTGGAGCCGCAGGGTCGGAGGGCCGAGGTGGAGTCCAGGACTCTGAGACTGGAGGTGATGGTGAGGGATCCTCCAGTCTGGACACCGATGGAGACTGGCAGTCCCACGGCAAGTCCTCTGCACCGAAGGTGGGATGTGGGTGAGCAGAGGGACTGTCAGGAGACAGAGGTGGCGGGACTGGAGCAGCAGGGAGGGTGGGTGGGAAACTACACAGTCCATACATAGCCTCCGTGGCCAGAACCGGGCAGACAGGAATCTCAGGACGACTGGACGGAACCAGCGGAGGCTCTGGAAGACTGGGCTGAACCAGCGGAGGCTCTGGAAGGCTGGGCTGAACCAGCGGAGGCTCTGGAAGGCTGGGCTGAACCAGCGGAGGCTCTGGAAGGCTGGGTTGAACCAGCGGAGGCTCTGGAAGGCTGGGCTGAACCAGCGGAGGCTCTGGAAGGCTGGGCTGAACCAGCGGAGGCTCTGGAAGGCAGGGCGGAACCAGGGGAGGCTCTGGAAGGCTGGGCGGAACCAGCGGAGGCTCTGGAAGGCTGGGCTGAACCAGCGGAGGCTCTTTTTTTTTTTTTTTCCATTTGCAGCATTTATTCAACAAAACAAACACAAAGGGGCAGGCAGAAATCGTCGTCAAAAAACAGGCAGAAGGTCGGGGCTGGCAGCGAGAATCAAACACGGGAGGGAGTCCAGGAATCAAACACACGGGAAAACAAACACGGGAAGAAACGCTCAGAATTACGACCATGAGGAACAATAAGACTTCGCAAGGTGGCTGTGTGTGTGAGAAGCTTAAATGCAGTCAGTGTGATGAGGTGCAGCTGTGAGCGGTAATCAATGCAGTGAGAAACAAGGAGCAGGTGAATGCAGTGATTAGTGCAGTGGCTAGTGGGGAATGAAGTCCATGATGTGTAGTGCAAGAGTTTATGATGACAAGACGACCAATACGTGACAGTATCAATGATTTGTTTAAATGTAAGTACAGAATACTAAAGCAGTGCTTCTCAAATTTCCCAAATCAGATTGGTTTTGAAAGCAAGAGCAAAAAACAATCCAAAATGGAAATAATATATTGCAGCAAACCGCGTAATTGTACATAGTTAGGCGTACTAACTTTTGAAAAGGGGTAAAAATGCCTCCCATATCTTTTGTTGACATCAAAGGCTGTGTCCAATCAAACTTTATGGTATTTTGCTGCAGAATTCATCTGTCATTTAGTAGAACCTAGTCAAACTAGACAGATGCCAGCACGCATGACATCATATCATCCTCAAAAACAAATCAAAACTACATAAAGACAGGGAAAATACAAAGCAGATTAAATGCTCCTGCAGCCAAGATAAACATGGTTTGTGTCAACCAAAATATGTGTTGAATTATTGGCTACAAACCTTTGAAATGCAAGAGACGTTTTGAAACTTAATTCATCAAGTTTTATATTCACACAGCTTGTCAGTTTAATTAATTGTGCATATTGTTGGTTGTTTGCATTCAGTGATAATGCTAATAAAATATAATGTTTGGTTCTAAAGACGTTTATACACTAACATCTAAAAATTTGGAGAAATTAATAGTTTTATTCAGCAAGGATGAATTAAATTGTTAAAAAGTGACATTAAGGCATTTATAATATTACACAAGATTTCTATTGTGAATAAATCATCATCAAAGGAAAAAAAAGAGTATCAGCACTAAGAATAAATGTTTGAGCAGCAAATCAGCATATTAGAATGATTTCTGAAAGATCATGTGACACTGAAGACTGGAGTAATGAGGCTGAAAATTCAGCTTTGCCATCATAGGAATAAATTAAATTTTAAAATAAAAATCTTTCATAAGAAACCCATAATGTCACCATGTGATGTCCAAATCCTGTTCCTGAACAAAAAATCTTGGGCTGATTAGCATGGCATAATTAGGCTGCTATTTAGATGTTAATCTATAAAAAAAAGTGTATTGAAAATGGTGCAATCAACACTAATATTTAATTATATTATATGTTCCAGGTGCCTGAATCTATTTCAGTGCCTATTTTTTCGTCTACCTGCTTCTGTAATGGGATTAGTCACATGGAATTTACTGCTGAAGTGATTGGACCAGCCAAGGAACTGCCATTAAGATGAATGGAAATGCTAACAGCTAGCTTTCTCCAGGTATCATGAACTTCCTTGCTTTTTCTGTTACTCTTTTAGCACCCTTTCGTCAAGCGGTTCTGTGGGATTCAATCACGAATCAGCAGTTTTTCACTCTTTTGTCAGAGGATGCTTTCAGTAAAGATCTGCCTGATTTTTTAGAGAAGGCTTCAGTGGACTTTTCTGAACTATCAAATTGCACATTCTTGCCCACATAATAAGATATAAGACATAAAGGTCACAGAGCTAACCTTTCCAGAGAGATGTCAGCCTTACAGACATAGAGAGAGAGATCTGTGCTTCATTTCCCTACAGCGATGTTTGCCTGTCGCTTTTACCAGCTAACAGTTTACCTTTATTGAGGCTGATATCTAATTGTTTATCTTTTAAGCAATTACACCTCTTTCTCATGGAAAACACCACCTTTATGCAATGCCACATCTATTAAATAAATCATGACACGTTGAGCATTAACTAGGTGTCTCGCTCTCTTTCTCTTTGTCTGTCTGTTTCGGCCATCAGAGCAGAAAGAAATGTTTGAATGCACACTGGTTCCAGAGGTATCAATTAGTCATATGTTAGGGGAGCCTTCAAAGGGGACATTGAAATTCAAATTAATTTCAGCGCTTTCCTTAAATGAATTATGCTTTGAGAACGTCATGAAGGCTGTTGGATCTGTGCTCTCTGTTTAAAAGCTGTGGTTTGATTTCAAAATAGTTTTCGCAAACACAAATCATTCTGTAAATGCAGATGCTCAATTCTCTAAAGAATCTTTATTTTTTTATGCGTTTCTTTAAGTTAAACTGTCTGAACACACATGCCCTATTCGAATGGGACTCGTTTTCTCTGAAGAGGTTGTGTAAAAATGTTTCACAGACATCCTTTTTGATTTTCAATCCCGTCTGAATCAAACACGTCTGTGTTTTTTTTTATTCCTTGTACAACCTTGGTAAAAGTGATGTAGCAAATTACCTAGTGGTTTTCAGCTAACTCTAAAGTCCTCTGAGAAATTTAATCCCATCCGGATAGGAATGTTTGTTATTGCAGCATATTATTTTTCACAACAGTTCTCCTCATTTATTTCGACCTTCGCTGGATAACCTAACAAAACTACATTTCTTGGTGCGCTGCATGGTGAATGGATTTAGGCCTTTTTACAATAACAAACACTGTCAATGGTTCATAAAATAATATCCTGGAAAACTATTTAAAAAAGAATTAAATCAGTAATGAGAGTTTAATCACACAAATTGCTCATAACAGCAGCATCAGGTATAATTCTCATCCTAATTAACTCATTTAATTTTATACATAATGCTACAATTATTGCATACATATATGTCATGTTTATTTCAATGAGTTTGGTAACGCGCACATTCAGACCACATGGCATCCAGTCATCCCTACAGTACATCCTATTAACAGACACACATACCTTGACATACCTTAGCAGAACCTATAGACATCCCAATCCTATTCCTGTCCAAATTAGTACATATTACAGATGTCCAGATGTTAATAGTAGAGCTTAGGTTAGACACCTTATTGATCTAAAGCAGTGGTCTCAAACTCAAATTCCTGGAGGGCCACAGCTCTGCACATTTTCGCTCCAACCCTAATCAAACACACCTGATCCAGCTAATCTAGGTCTTCAGGATTACTTGAAACTTCAAGCAGGTGTGAGTAGGAGCTGGTTGGAGCTAAACTCTGCAGAGCTGCGGCCCTCCAGGACTTGAGTTTGAGATCTCTGATCTAAAGGGATAGTTCACTCAGAAATGACAATTCTGTCATTAATTACTCACCCTCATGTCATTCCAAACCCCTAAAAACCTTCGTTCATTTCTGGGACACAAATTAAGATATTTTTGATGAAATTCGAAAGCTTTCTGACCCTGCATAGACAGCAACGCAGCTGACACATTCAAGATGCAGAAAGGTAGTTAGTACATCATTAAAATAGTCCATGTGACATCAAGTGGTTCAACCTTAATTTTAAGAAGCTTTGAGAATAAATGGAAGAGAAGAAATTATCAGAAGTCTTTTTTTTCTTTGTGCACAAAAATTATTGTCATAGCTTCATAAAATTAAGAATTAAGAAAATCTTTCAGGTCCCCCAAATTTCTTTGGTTTTTCAGTATTTTTGTGTAATTGAACCCTTTCCAACAAAGACTATGATTTTGAGATCCATCTTTTCACACTGAGGACAACTGAGGGACTCATATGCAGCTATTACAGATGTTCAAACACTCACAGATGCTTCAGAAGTAAAAACAATGCATTAAGAGCCAGGGGTGTGAACTTTTGAATGAAATGAGAATGTTGAAATTTTTTCTTATTTTGCCTAAATATATATTTTTTTCCATTTAGTACTGCCCTTTAGAAGCTACAGAAGGTACTTACATGTTCCCTAGAAGACAAAATAAGTTACATTTACCCTAATCTTCAAATTCAAAAGTTTTCACCCCTTAATGCATCGTTTTTCCTTCTTAAGCATCATTGAGCGTTTTAACCATCAGTAATTGTTGCATATGTGTCCCTCAGTTGTCCTCAGTGTGAAAAGATGGATCTCAAAATCATAAAGTCATTGTTGGAAAGGGTTCAAATACACGAAAATGATGAAAAACCAAAGAATTTGTATGGCCTGAAGGATTTTGAAGAACAACGCGCAGTTTAACTGTTCAGGACAAACATGCGACTATCACTAAACAAAAGAAAAAAATGTAAATGTAAATGTCTTTTATGTGAAATATCTTATTCAGGTCAGTACTAAATAAAAAATAACATGCATTTTGTTTGATCCCTCTTATTTTGGTAAAATTAATTAACATTTTGCAGATTCTGCAAGGTGTATGTAAAGTTTTGACTTCAACTGTATGGTTATATCAATATTATACCTAATTGCTTTATGTTGTTTGTTACTGTCTGTATTGCTAATGTGATTATGTAGCATGAACCAGGTGGTGTTAAACACTGCAATACACCTTCATTTTGATAAATTTAGCCATCACGACTAATCTCAACTCAACAACGCATCTTTGGAACTTCCCACTGGAGATTTACAGAGAGCGTACAGGGATGAATTCATACTTATGAAATCACTGAACATGTAGCGTTTCATAAACACAAGCTGAATAATGAATGCAAGTATTTTTCGTCTTCTCTTTGTTGCAAGCAGTAAAACAGCCAATTTAGTTTTCCAGACAGCAAAAAGTGATGCAAACACTCATTATGTAACTAAAAGTCACTGTTATTCGTTTGTATGCAAAGGGGCATGCCACAGCCCACAATCAACAATGCCTCACAAAACAATGGAGACTATGATTATCTGTCACCTTGGATCACAAAATTGTATCTTTATTTGTGCCACCATATGACAGACTTGATTGTCAACATTGTTGCATGAAACAGATACTTTTACCTCCGGTTTCACAAACAAGGCTTAAGCCTAATCCTAGACTAAAATGTAAATCTGAGCTGTTTTAACTGAAAGAAACTCACACTGACTGATCTTAAAATATATCAGTGCCTTTGCTTTGTCTCAGGATGCACATCGGTAATGTTTTTTTCTAAGCAAGATTATAAAAAATGACTTAAATGTCCTAATTGAACTATGGCCTAATCCTGGCTTATTCTAAGCCCTGTCTGTGAAACCGGGCCTTAATGTATTAAAAATCTACTGATAATGGGATTTTATATTTTGTTTTCCCCTATATTTCACAAGCCCAGTCTCAAACTTACACCATCGGTTGAGCTAGTGTTATGTCAGACCTAATAAGGCTGCTCAAACAATCCAACTGCAATTCTATAGAGCAGCTGTAAGTCATTATTCGCCTATTTCAAATAAAAATTCAATCTGGAATTCTCAAAGTCCTTCCTTTCCTTTTTCTTTCCTTTTCCTTTCCTTTCCTTTTCCTTTTCATAAAGTCATATATAAGTAAGGCCTAAATAGCACCCATTAATCTAAGCAAGAGGAAACTAGTAGGAGGGCTAATTACTGCATAAACAAACACCACAAATGATTATTAAATGATTGTAGTGTGTTGATGTTGCTGCTTCCGCATAATATTCTGCTTATCAGCAAAACTCGCTCTTCAGATGTACATAAAAAAAACGGGTTTCCCCAGAACTGCAGTTCTGTTCTGTACCTGTTCTGTCTAATCAGATTTATCGTTCAAGTCTGCCGACAAATCACAGAAATGAAATGTCAAGAATTTAACAATATTCAAATTTGATTAATTCCATCATCATTTTTCATAACCACAGGATATTAAATGAAACACTTAGCAAGCACCGATAATATTTTGTTCCTTCTCATTACGGTCTGCTCTGTGTAATCTATTATGAGTGCATCACACACAGGCGGATAATTTACTACGGTGTTTTGTTTAAAAGGAAGCTTGTCGTTGATGAATCTATACAATTTCATCTGATGCAATCTCTGTTCTTTTATTGCCATCTTGGTGGCAATTAACATCACGTACAGTACAGCATGCTACCTCATCAAGCATCAATTCATTGAAATGCATGTAATAGATATCCTAAATGTAATGGGTGCGTGCAAACGAGAGAGGAGGGTCTTTATCACAGAAACTGCGCAAATATGAGATGATTCTTCGAGCGGTTTTGTTCTGTTCCCAGGCAGCCCTCAGGTTCAGCTGAGCTGTTTGATAATGGCTGATGACTGTGCTGATGAATTTGTTGGGGAAGAGGGGGAAACCGAGGGGCTGCATTGCTCATGCTTCCCGATCTTGGCAATGCATCCATGGTTGGCTAGACTTCATAACAACCCCTATGTAGAATCCAGCCGGGAGTATTCTGTCAGCCCTGCCAGTGCCTGATTCTGAGCCTGATACACTACAATTCAACACAATACAATCACAGTCCTTCCAAGCCAACACTGGTAATCCAAATCATAGCAAATATGTCAGTAAATCGAACATGTGAGGGAGCCTGTGAGGGAAGATCAGGAAAAAAGACTATTTTAATACTCTGTCTGTAAGAAGACTTGACATGGCTTTTTCATTAGCGCCTGAAGTGTTATAGCAGATAATAATGAAGATAGATGATTGGGTGAAGAGCACTTCACTTGTTTGGACCATTTAGGTGCCCTATTCTACTACCTGTGACACCTCCTTCATAATAGCAAGTGATTGTAGCTGGCCTAAGAAAATTACCTCATCCACATCATCCAGATCTCAATCATCTATACTGCTGTATTTATGGCATACATCACCTTTCCTTCTTGAGAATTCACAGAGAATACATTATGCCCACTATTGTGTCTTTGTCAACAGTGTTCATTTTTAATGCAGTTTTTTGTTATAGCAGAGGTGCACAAACTTTTGATTAAATCAAACTTTATTAAAGGACTAGTTTACTTCCAGAAAATTTTCTGATAATTTACTCATCCCCATGCCATCCACGGTGTTCATGTCTTTCTTTCTTCAGTCGAAAAGAAATTAAAGTTTTTGAGGAAAACATTCCAGGATTTTTCTCCATATAGCAGACTTCAAAGGGGATCGACAGGATAAAGTTCCAAATTGCAGTTTCAGTGCGCCTTCAAAGGGCTCTACACGATCCCAGCCAAAAAATAAGGGTCTTATCTAGCAAAACAATTGGCCATTTGGTAAAAAAAACAATTTGTATACTTTTTAACCATTAATGCTTGCCTTGCACAATTCTTTGTCTGTTTACTCTGGTTAAAAGGTATGAAACTTGAAAAACTCCATCTTATTTTGTCCTCCAACTTTAAAATCATCCGACATTGTTATTTTACCTTATTTTGTAAAAGGTGTTTGACTTAAACTGTGGGTCAGTACTTCCACCTACGTCATGCATGATCTTTCCAACATCTACGTAATGTGTGCTTTTGCAAGATTAGCATTTGTGGTTAAAAAGTATATACATTTTTAGGATTTTTTTTTTAGAAAATGATTATTGTTTTAATACGTAAGATCCCTTGGCTGGGACTTTGTAGAGCCCTTTGAATCTGCATTGAAACTGCAATTTGATCCTTCAACCTGTTGGCTCCCAATAAAGTCTACTATATGGAGAAAAACCCTGGAATGCTTTCCTCAATAACCTTAATTTCTTTGTAAACACTGTTTTACCTCAGAAACCTTAACTGCTTTATAAACACTGGGTTGTCATTTCCACCTACGTCGTGCATGACCTTTCCAATGTGACTATGAAATGTGTGAGGTTGAGCTTGTGCAAAGTTAAAAAGTATATACATTTTTTTCTTTTAGAAAATGACTCACTGTTCCGCTAGGTAAGACTCCTTGGCTGGTATCTTGTAGAGCCCTTTGAATCTGCAATGAAATTGCAATTTGATCCTTCAACCCTTTGGATCTCTTTAAAGTCCACTATATGGAGAAAAATTCTGGAATGTTTTCCTCAAAAACCTTTATTTCTTTTCGACTGAAAAAAGGGGTGAGTAAATTATCAGGAATTCTTTATTCTGGAAGTGAACTAATCCTTTAAGGCTCATGGCCCAAAAGTTAATTTTGCATCTAATGTAATGCATCATGTAAATCAATTTTACTCAAAATCGTATCAAATTTTTAAGTTGATGAATGGAAAAAAAAAAAAAAAAAACATCTTTGACAAACATTTTCATCAGCAATTTTGTTACTAAAAGGCTGTGTTATTTTTGCACTCGATTCATTAGGAACTAAATCAAGTAATGACACAAATATTCCCCAAAACTCTGCTGAATGCAGTTTACATGCTGCAATTCCTGATCATGCAGGTGTCTCACAATCTGCTGTAATTACTGGGACTCTACTAGTCATGTAACATAAGTATAATTTAATCTCTAATAAAATGTCTATCATATCCACGTCTATTTTAATATAAGGCATGTTTGCACTGAAAAGAAAATAACTCAAATACTTAGACACAGTTGGTTAAACTGGATTCCGTGCTGTTTATGAATAACATGCACATTTTTGCACTGAAATACCATGTGTAAAATTGCCTCGACTGTTTAGTGAATTCGCCCCTGCTTCCTCTCTCCAGCTCACAATTTGCCCATCTGTGTGTACTAGCAGTAAATAAGGACTTAGCTCAAGGCTAAAGACCTCTCTTAGTTTCTGTGCTCCATCACTGGTATTTTTGTCCTTGAAATTTAGCATGGAATGGATGTTTTTGAATGCTGTCTTTGCCAGCACCATTACCGAGCCTTGAGCAAATAAGCTTGCCGCCCCCATTCTGGAGGATGGGACAGTCACTGACCTACTTCTGCACTCTGAGCCGGCACAGAGGTGGAGGAGAGGCCGTCTGACAGAACAAGAGGGTGGACGTCCCAGCATGAGAGATACCACATTCTCTATGACCCCACATTTCCATTCGTTGTTATAAAACAACCTTTTACGCTAATAGAAACTTCACAAAACTGCTGCATTTTACTTTAAGTTAGTACTAGAATTACTAAAACGGAAATAACTGTGGTTCATTCTGTGGGCAAAATGGTGAGCTGATATACTGTAGACTTTCTTGAAGCTAGGTGGTTTTGGAGAAAAATAAAAACAAGAGAGACTGCTGACGTCAGACGAAAAGTAAAGTGATTTCAGAGATTTAACATGTTATTACATTTTGATGAAAGATTATGAAAGCCAACATGTTTTCTTTGGAATAAGATGTCATGCACAGACGAATTGTCCCAGTAGGACCATGAATGTGCATTAAGAAACTAAATAGAGGCTATTTTTATGTCCTGTTGACTTGTGTTCTTAAAAATGTGAACCTCTAAGGACAAAATGTCTTTTATAGTTAATATAACATCACAAATTGAATTTAAGGAATTTTAGCATAAGCACGTATTCTGCTCCTTTTAAAAGCAGGTGAATAGTGTATCTATAGCCTCGCTTTTTTCACTTCTTCAATAGACTTGAAAGGCGTAAGTGCAGTCAGTGGGTCATTATGAAAAAAAGGTGATCAAAACCCGGACGCAAAGCGTGAAAGGGTTTATTTTGGGATAATGGGACTGACATTATCCCACAAACAGTATTACACAGGTACACAGACATAAAATATTGCTAAGAGAAATAAGTTTATTTGAGAAGAGAGTGTTACAAAAGAGTATACATACACTACAAAGAAGTCTCTTCTGCTCACCAAGCCTGCATTTATTTGATCTAAAGTACAGCAAAAACAGTAAAATTTTGAAATATTTTTACTATTTTAAATAGCTGTTTTCTAATTGAATACATTTTAAAATGTCATTTATTCCTGTGATTAATCCATTTACATGATCCTTCAGCAGTGATGGGAATAACGGCGTTATAAATAAACCGCGTTACTAACGGCATTATTTTTTTCAAATAGAAAAACGTTTGATTACTCGAAAAAAGTAATGCCGTTAGTAACGCAGTTTATTTATACCGCTGTTATTCCCATCACTGCTGAAGGATCATGTGACTGGATTAATGATGCTAAAAATTCAGCTTTGAAATCACAGGAATAAATAAATTTTAAAATATATTAAATTTAAAAAAAAATAAATGAATTACTGTTTCCCCTGTTACAATGCCGTTGTCGTTACCGCTACTGTTACTGACAATAAAATGTGGCATTACTATAATTGAGCTCACTGAAGTGGTTTTCATCCGAGTAGGCTCTTTCTCAGCTGTAGGACCTGCAAAGCTGCGCATTGCAACATGTTGCATTTTTCTTCTGAGGTAATTTTTGGCTTATTCCTCTCAGCACGTCTTTTTCCAGAAAAGAAAAGTAGCCAAAATAAATTTGATGAATGTTCACGTTTGTTTACAGAGGTGATGTACTGTTTGTGTTGAGGTGAAGTTATGTGTTTTCAACATGACTTACTAATAATAAAAGTTAATTTTAAAAGTAGACATTTCAAGCTTTCTATACATATATTTCTCATGTCTAGGCAGGTATTCACTGAGATTCAGGTTGTTTTATTTACATATCTGTGAAGAGAGGTGAAGGAGACCAAGATGGCAGAGAGCGCACCCTGTATATTTTCTTTATTTTACATTTTTAGTTATTTTCGCAGACATCAAGGAAAAAACGAGACAGTCCGCACCAGTGCGGTCTTCGACCCCAGAAGGTTATTGTTGCCACAGGATGTTTTTCATGTCTGCGGGTTGAAACGACCCCAATGATGAAACGACCCCAATGATGTGATATTTAGCGCCTAAAGGGTGTCTCTCACATTGTCCCACGGCAACATTAATATAGTGTAGATTAGTGTACAATGTTTTTTTATTTTTTATTTAACATATTTAATATTAGGGGCATTCAAGTTATCTGACATATTTGACCTTTTTTTTTAAAGTAACACAACAGTTACTTTCCCTGGTAATTAGTTACCTTTATAATGATGTAATTCCATTACTAACTACTAACAGTTACTATTTGTGAGAAGTAACTAGTAGCTAATGACTTTTTTAAAGTAACATTCCCAACACTCCTTTTTTTTTGCATTTATTATTATTATTATTATGTAAAAAAACAATTTATATTTTTTTCAGGTTTCTTTGATGAATAGAAAGTTCAGAAGAACCACATTTTTTTAAATAAAAATCTTTTGTAACATTATAACTGTTTTCATCATCACTTTTGATCAATTTAAAGCATCAAAAGCTTTTTATTTCAAATAAATGCTGATCTTTGGATATTTCTATTCAAAGATCTAGTCCTGAAAAATGTACTCAACTGTTTTAAATACTGATGATAATAATAATAATAATAATAATAATAATAATAATAATAATAATAACAACAACAAATGTTTCTTGAACAGTAAATCAGCATATTAGAATGATTTCTGAAGGACCATGTGACACTGAAGACTGGAGTTTATTCTTAATCAAAAGAATAAATTACATTTTAAAATATATTCAAATAGAAAACAGTTATTAAAAATAGTAAAACTATTTCAAAAAACTAAAAACTTATTTAAAAAACATTAAAAATCTTACTATTGAAAAACTTTTGACTGGTAGTGAACAAGTGGATAGTGCAGAAAGTCAGGTTGACAGGACTTCAGTAATTTATACAAAAATGTTTGATAAAATGCTACAACTGACCAATCAGAATCAAGTATTCCAAAGAGTTGTGTAAGATCATATCTTGAGAACATGGAGAATATGTTCTGATGTTTTTCACTCTTTGAAATGTTAAATCACTTGCTTTGAAAAGGAGTACAAAGTTAAAAACACTCAAGACACACTTGAGAGAACAGTGATGTTTTTAATCTTGCGTTATGATCTCCATGTTTTCACGAGTGAAAAGTAAAGCATCTCACAGTTTCTGTGATTGCTAAAATCCTGCTTGTGCAATAACGTTATGTTTGAAAACATGTTGAAGGAACCATTTAGGTGCCTCTTCACGCTCTGCTGACATTCATGTTTTAATGTCACTAACAACCTATTTCAAGCAATTACTATTTCCACTTTCAAGAGAGATTTCCCTAACTAATGAAATGGACAACAATAAAAAAAAAAAAATGGTTCACATTAAAACACGACTTGTTCGGCTGTCATGCTTGAAAGTGCATATTACTTTATGCTTGCTCAAAACTCCATTTCTCCATCATGGAGTACTAATGAATCTTAATTACTCTTATCAAGCTCCATTAATATCTTTCATCAAGGTCCTCACAATAAAAAATACAAAGAAGGTTTAGATTAAAAGAAGCTGGAGCACATTGATTTTATACTTGACGTAAAACACGTTCCCTCATTACTGCTGCCTCAGATTTGCATTCAGTCCAGATGGACAGCCACGGAGATCAACACTGTCCACAGATACTGACAGAAACCAGCATTCATACCAATCCCTGTGATTAGCATGTCAGCAAACATGCTTTTATTTTTCATTACTCAACAATTTTTTTCAAACTACGAGGCAGAAGTCTTCCTGTTTATTTGAAGAAAGGCAGGACTCCGTAGCAGCATGGTAATTTATGCTACAGATGTTTGTGGCAGAGCAGAGCCTAGTCTGGGGAGCCATGATTAATTTATTTGTGTTTGGATAAGAGCATGTTTGCTAGGCGTATTAATATTGCTCTTTTGCAAAATCAGATCATATCTTGGTAAATTCAATATTGCCTTCTTAAATGAGTCAACGCTTTACCCTACAACTTATAAAGGACAGCTGGTTTTCATTAGCAAAATAGCCACAGGTGTTTGCATAATGAAGACGATGATGTTTCATATTCAAGATGTGCTGCTTTACGTGGTGAAGATGGTTTTGAACCGCATCTCCGCCCTACGTCATGCAGGTCAGTTATAAAAGGTTGTTATTTTCATGACATTTAAGATTTGTGTCCTTTTCACCTCAGACTTAATCATTCCCAAACTATAAGACCTCGATAAATTGTAGACCAGCTCTAAAAAATTAAAGTGTGGCTGAAACAAATATAGGAATGTGCTGAACGAACAGTCAGTTTTATTGAATTTGAATGTTGGTAGTTAATAAAACATCTCGCCCTTGACTCCCAATATCAGCTCAATCATTTCATATATCCCATCATTTATTCAGTCTCTTACGCATGTTATAGTTAATGTCAGAATAGATTATTTTTAGTAACACTTTATTTGATAGTCCACTGTAGACATTCTTCTAACTATAAGTAACTTTACAACTACACGTCAGCTACCAGTCACTAGAGTAGAGAGACTGTCTACTTAAAGGGATAGTTCAACCTAAAATTAAAATTCTGTCATTAATTACTCACCCTCATGTTATTCTTTAGAACACAAATTAAGATATTTTTGATGTAATCCAAGAGCTTTCTGACCCTGCATAGACTGCAACAGAACTACCACGTTCAAGGCCTAGAAAGGTAGTAAGGACATTGTTAAAAAAAAAAAAATTAAAAAAAAGCTAAAACCAGCCTAAGCTGGTTGGCTGGTCTTTGCTGGTTTAAGCTGGAAGTAGCTGGTTTTAGCTGGTCTCCCAGGCTGGTCAGGCTGGTTTATGCTTTTGGTGTCCCAGCCTGATCAGCTAGACCAGCTTGACCAGCCTGGCCAGCCTGGGAAAGTGGCCAAAACCCCTCTAAAACCAGCCTGATGACCAGCTATGACCAGCTAAAACCTGCCAACCAGCCTTTAGCTGTTTTTTCACCAGGGTTATGACACTACAAGGACAAAAAACAAAGGAAAATAAAAAATAACAACTTTATTCAAAAATATCTGCTAACACGGATGATGGTCCTTAACTGATATTCTACTCTGCAAGTAACTTTGACTTAATGTAAACTTATTCTTCCAACCTTAAACCAGCAGTCTACAGATGAGAAACCTTGACCACAAAACCAGTCATAAGGGTCCATTCTTATCATCTGAAAGCTGAATAAATAAGATTTCCATTGATGTATGTTTTGTTATGATAGGACAATATTTGGCCGAGATACAACCATTTGAAAATCTGGAATCTAAAGACTGCAGAAAACTCTAAATATCACATTTAAAGTTGTCCAAATTAAGTTCTTAGCAATGCATATTACTAATCAAAAATTAGGTTGATATATTTACAGTAGGAAATTTACCAAGTATCTTCATAGAACATGATCTTTACATGATATGCTAATAATTTTTGGCATAAAAGAAAAATGTATAATTTTGACCCATACAATGTATTGTTGGCTATTGCTACAAATGGTTTATAGTTTTGTGGTCTAATAAGAGTTAGCTGACATGTAGTTGTAAAATTACGCATTGTTAGAAGAATATCTAACATTGGCTATCGAAATAAAATGTAACCTTGTTTTCTGTGACAATTTAGTATACTCAATTCACGTGAAGAACAATAGGCTCACGCAGATGCCCATTTTTCTTGCTTGTCCAAGAAAAGCATTAACTACAAAACTTCAAAACAAGCCCTTGTGTAGAAAGATGCAAATCTCTTTTTTTTTATTACCCTTATTGTTCTGAAGGATCTTTTAAAATAAATAAACAGAACAGAAACAATGTTTTTCCCCTTCATTAAGAATGTTTATGTTGGCCATAAAATGTAACGTGCTTCACTAATCTTGAGCGAAAGATGAAATGGTCAATATGTCATCCAAAACAATGCTTTAAATCAAAAGCGATATGAAGCCATTAAGATGACATAATGTTTCTCCAGATAGAACCAGGAAAACACAATGTTTACTACCATGATGTTGCAATCACCTGACTCCCTTAAAGACTATAAATGTGAGTAAATCACAAACTGGATTGTAATTAAAGTGCATTAGCTGCTGAATTTGTGTGCAATTAAAAGTTATTGGTCTCTTAAAAGTAAATAAATTAATTGGGCAGGAAATTGTTAATGTAAAATTAAGTATTATGTTTCAATAAAGACAAATGTGCCTCAAAGTAAAACTTAATTAACCATATTACTAAAAAAACCTGATTATTTTCAATGAACAATTAAAATATAAAACAGAAATGAAGGAAATTTCATGTTTTACAAAGACCCTATACAGGCCTACACATGGATTAGCAAATAATAAACCACAATCAACCATATAATCGTGTTAGGATTGCAAAATATATTGTCTTTTTAAATGTGTTCCCATATAGTATGTTCAGAATGTATTCAAACTCCACACTGTTTTGTACAAATTCATACTAATAGACCAATTTTGTTTTTTGCAAACAGTGATGACGTTTTTTTGTTCTTCGATTCTCATAATTTAGAGATTATATCTCACAATTCATATAAGAAAAATCAACTTGTCACTCTCTTTTCCCCTCGGCTCAGAATCATGAGTTCATATCTCATATTCTGGCTTTTTTTCCTCAGAATTGACAAACCCACTATTGTTGAGTTAAATCAAGTCATAAAGTCAAACTAGGGGATGTATTTGCAAGAAAAATAGGTTGTTATAGGTTTAAATAGTTTTTTTTATGCTGTAACTGTATGATAATGTAACTGTACAATATGTACTGTACAATATGTGACCCCGGACCGAGATGTGTACATCATATGAAAGCTCAATAAATAAGCTTTCTATTGATATATAGTTTGTTAGGATAGGACAATATTTGGCTGAGATACATCTATTTGAAAATCTGGAATCTGAAGGTGCAAAAAAATCTAAATATTGAGAAAATCACCTTTAAAGTTCTCCAAATTAAGTTCTTAACAATGCATATTACTAATCAAAAATTACATTTTGATATATTTATAGTAGGAATTTTACAAAAAATCTTCATGAAACATGATCTTTACTCAATTTCCTAATGATTTTTGGCATAAAAGAAAAATCAATAATTTTGACCCATACAATGTATTTTTGGCTATTGCTACAAATATACTCCAGCGACTTAAGACTGGTTTTGTGGTCCAGGGTCACATATGTCGCTTATGAACTGCTTATGTGAATATAATTGTTTAAATTAAATTTAATGCTTTAAAAGTATTGTAATTATAGTATGTTTAATCCATAGGCTGTCTATTTAAACATCTGTGTTTAAATTCAAATGCCATCTTTGATGACAGTATTCTTTAAAGATGATTTGCTTTCTGATTTTGACATCCAAAGGCACAACATATTTTTTTTTTTTTTTATTCTATGGATTTTACTAATTTTCCTCCTCTTGTTACCAGTGTTTTTCTGTCACCACATTGTGCGTGCAGCTGCAAGTTACCTAACTGTGACCTCTACTTCAAACTGGTCTAAATGTAATATATATATAGGAATGAGACATCTTGGACCACCAACTGATGTCCGGTTGCAGTCAGATCTCAATTCTGATGCCACACCAGTTCATAACCAGTGTGGTTTCTACAGTTTCAAATCTGGAGCAAATGTGATTTTATTCTCTTCTACTATTTTTCACACTTTCAGAAAACATTGTGAGCTAGCTGTCAAATGAAGTGAATTGAAAATAGGTTCATGTAAAATTTAGAGTGTGTTGTCAAAGTGGCATGACTCTTACTTGCAGAAACCAGCTGCAGTTTGGCTAACTTGGGTAATTTATCTCACTGATGGAGCTCTGTCAGTCTATTTTCTTGTCTGTCTATTCGTCTAGCCTTTTTTTCCACTCTCCTGTCAGCTATTTGTCTGGTATTTCCTCCTTCATCTCCTTGTGTCTTTGCAATCCCCAGTAAACATTAAGGGAAAATAAAGTTCATCGTTTTATCATGTCCTCTGTCATCCTGTATTCATCAGTGTGCCCATTAAAAGGAGACTGGTGTGGAATCTTATATAGTTTCGAGTGTGCTTAATGAGAAAATGCCCTGATTTCATTTGCATGTCTAGTTTCTTGATTAGAAGTCTTGGATTAATGCCGAATCTGTAGTTATTAAGGGCTTTGGCGTGATCTTGCTCACCAAAGCTTTTAAGCAGCATTTTGCGTGTTTGGCTGCAGAGAGCCTTTTGGGTGCGATAGTTTTAAAGAAAATCAGGATGACATGTTGGTTGACTCCAATTAAACCTTATGTAACACTGCAAAAACAAACTATTCCAGACCATGAGTCAGTAGTACACCAAATAATGCTCAGTGCTGGATTTATGACGCTGAAATTACAGAGTAGGTAAAGCTAAAACTGTATTAAAAGGAAACTTTTAGTTGAAATGTAAGCAAACTTCTTCAACAAATCAGATTTATTGTGGACAAGGAAAGGCAAATTAAGTAAATGCATTTAATTTAGGTACAGCGGGTACTATTTGTAGAATTATTGATTTTTCTTGAATTTCAAAAAGAAACAGCAAGAGCATCACCCTGGTTCCCTCTACAAAAACCCATTAGGATATTTCTATTAGCTGTTGGATTGGAGAAAACAAAATAAGTTCTTGATTCTTACATAGTTTGTTCCTCATAACGGTCTTTGCAAATCAACGCAACATTTATTATTTTTAAAGTAAAATAAAAATTAATTTGAAGTAAAACGCTAAATGCAGACTATGAACAATATACACAACATTCACATTTCAGTCGTTTTCAGTATTGCCAAGTCTGCAGAGGTGGTACATTAGAGGTGGCAAAACAGTAAGCACTTAAGTAATCATTTTTGTACACACTTATGATTACAGCTCCATGTTTTGCTCTCCAGATGTAACAAGCTTGCTCGATAGCTCATCCAGCACAGAATTTAACTTAGGATATGGAATCCTTGGATACGAATCCCATAAAAAACATAACTTGCAATGAAAAAGATGAAAGATGAGAGATCAAAAAAGCAAGCTAAAATGGCATGTTTGCAATTGCGTTTATATGTCACATTCACTTTTGTTCATACTATCGGGTAGGTTTAGGTATAGCGCAGATGGTACATTATTTTAAAACGTGACAGAGCATTTCAGTTATAGCAGCACTCGACAGACATTTGAAATCAGATCAATTCAGCTGTAAAGCAGCCCTGTAGAAAACAGTGATTCACATTCAGTCAGTTCAGTAATATTGATGAATATTAAGTGATCAGGACTAAGACAGAGTGAAAGCTTCTGCATCTACAGTGAGGTCAATAAGTATATATTTGATCACCCTGTGATTTTGCAAGTTCACTTACTTAGAAATCATGGAGGGGTCTACAATTTTCAGCATAGGTGCATTTCCACTGTGAGAGACAGAATCTAAACATAAAAATCCGGAAATCACATTGTATGATTTTTTTTAACAATTTATTTGTGAATTACTGTGTCAAATAAATATTTGATCACTTGCTTATCAGCCAGATTTCTGACCCTCAAAGACCAGTTATTTTGCTTTTAAATAGTCCAGCTACACTCTGCTCATGATTCTAAATTAGTAGCACCTGTTTGAGGTTGTTAGCTATCATAAAGACACCTGTGCACCCCACAATCAACCAAAGTCTAAGTAGCAACATGGGCAAAACCAAAGAGCTGTCAAACGACACAAGAGACAAAATTGTAGACCTTCACAAAGCTGGAAAGGGCTACAGGACAAGCTTGGTGAAAAAGAACAACTGTTGGAGCAATTGTCAGAAAATGGAAGAGGCTAATGATGACTGTCAATCTCCCTCAGACTGATCTCTCCTCGTGGGGTATCAATGATTCTAAGAATGGTGAAGAATCAGCCCAGAACTACACGGGAGGAGCTGGTCAATGCCGTGAAGAGAGCTGGGACCATCATTTCCAAGGCTACTATCAGTAATACACTAAGACGTCATGGTTTAAAATCTTGCATTGCACGAAAGGTTCCCCTGCTTAAGTCAGCCCATGTCCAGGCCCGTCTGAAGTTTGCCAGAGACCATTTGGATGATCCAGAGGAGTCATGGGAGAAAGTCCTGTGGTCAGATGAGACCAAAGTAGAACTTTTTGGTGTTAACTCCATTCGCCGTGTTTGGAGGAAGAAGAATGATGAGTATCATCCCAATAATACCATACCTACAGTGAAGCATGGGGCTGGAAGCATCGTGCTCTGGGGGTGTTTTTCTGCACAGGGGTCAGGAAGACTGCACTGTATTAAGGAGAGGATGAACGGGGCCATGTATTGTGACATATTGGGCAAAAACTTCCTTCAGTCCCTCAGTCAGAGCATTAAAGATGGGTCATGGCTGGGTCTTCCAACATGACAATGACCCAAAGCACACAGCCAGGAAAACCAATGAGTGGCTCCGTAAGAAGCATATCAAGGTTCTGTAGTGGCCTAGCTTTGGAGGGAGCTGAAACTCCATGTTGCTCAGCGACAGCCCCGAAACCTGACAAATCTAGAGAGATCTGTATGGAGGAGAGGGCCAAAATCCCTCCTGCAGTGTGTGCAAACCTGGTGAAGAACTACAGGAACCGTTTGACCTCTGTAATTGTTAACAAAGGCTTCTGTACCAAATTTTTAAATTTTTTGACTCAAGTGATCAAATACTTATTTGAAACAGTAATTCACAAATAAATTGTTAAAAAAAAAAATCATACAATGTGATTTCTGGATTTTTATTTTTAGATTCTGTCTCTCACAGTGGAAATGCACCTACTGTATGCTGAAAATTGTAGACCCCTCCATGATTTCTAAGTAAGAGAACTTGCAAAATCACAGGGTGATCAAATATTTATTGACCTCACTGTATATATTAATACTTTCAACATTTAGAGAATATTGTGCATTGCACAGTAATGCATACTTTTTAACACAGATCAGATGTATTTGCTCTTAGCTATTGAAACTGGCCATTTGAGAATTAATAAAAAGAAAGGAAAAGATTTATTAAATGGACTATAATAAGGGTTAATGTAAGAAGAATCAAGTTGTCTGGTCCTTTTATTCCTCACTCACCTCTGAGGCAGACAGCAAGTTCACTTTTAATGATACCCTTTCCATTCACCAGATGAAATTCATACACCTCACGTCTCCAATGCTGTGTTTCTGCAAAATGTGGCCATTTTTGAGCCCAAGCTGTTAATAAACTCCCTGGACAGAAATGTAGAGGTTACAAGTCCTATGCTAGAAGGTGGCTAAACCAGTATAGTGTATAGGAATAGTGCTAATCCGTAGAGATACAACATACAGTACATATCCACAAAATCCCCATAGAGTATCTAGAAGTACACTGCTCAAGGGGAAAGTGATAGAGACAGGATGAGCTTTCATTATCACTGTAGTTCCTGGTCACCCTTTCTTGGGATTAAACCTGCGACTTTGCTGTTAGCAGCCTAGACTATTAGCCGCAGGTGGACATATGGGTGAAATACTTCAAATTGCTTTCACTAAAGCATATTGTTTAAATGACATTCAAATAATTAAAAATAATAATAAAATAATAATTACATTGAAGTAAATCAATAACACAACAATACATCAGTATGATTTTTTATGTTTTTAAAGAAGTCTTTTCCGCTCATCAAGGCTGTGTTTATTTGATTAAAAAATACAGAAAAAACAGCATTGTAAAATATTGTTGCAATTTAAAATAGCGTTTTTTATTTAATGAATAAAACGTTAAAAAGAACAGCATTTTATTACAATAGAAATATTTTGTAACAATATACACTACTGTTCAAGGATTAAGGTCAGTAAATTTTTAATTAATTTTAATAACTTAAAGACAAATTGTACACAACTGTTTTCAATATTATAATAATAATAAATGTTTCTTGAGTGGCAAATCAGCATATTAGAATGATTTCTGAAGGATCATGTGACACTGAAGACTAATCATGCTGAAAATGAATTTATTTTATTTATTTAAAATATAAATATTTTGTACCAATATACACTACCATTCAAAGGTTAGTTTGAATGTATGTACTTGCAAAGTTACTTATAGTCTGTAGAATGTCTGATGAAGACGATCAAAATAAAGTGTTAGCTATTAAGTAGATAGTCTACTAATAGCCTGCTCTAATGACTCATTGCTGACATGTTACTTAGTAGAAAGACATAGACAATCAAAATAAAGTGTTACCATAGAAAATGCACATGGATTTAACACTTGCCTTATGCCTTTCTTACTGCTGCATCAAAACAGAGAAAATTCAATTTCAAGTTTGTTTTTGTATACACAAACGCCGCAACTCCCTCTGCAGTAAATACCACTATAGAGAGAAACTCATGTATACCAGTGTTTGAATGTTTGCTAACTTCAGAATGCAAAAATGAAACAATATAGGTACTTGCTGAAAACTCGAGTGCAAAAAGAGATGACAGCTGCAAGTACATGAGCAGGTACGTGCTACAAGTAAAACCCTAAAAAGCCTGCGAGTTAACAATATCCTCAGGAAGCCCTATGGCCATGAATGTAAAGAAAAGCGACGGGTCCATTGAAGACAAATTCTCCTGAAGGCAGACAGAAGCAGGGGCTGTCATCATTAGGATAGATTGCACCAATTCATTATTAATGATTCATAAAATGAGCTCCAGTAGACCTATTTTAAATGCATTTTCTATTATGGCGTATGACACCCACATCTGCTGATTACACTATAAGATGTGGGGGGAAAAAAGAGCACAGATTCTTGAGACATGAGACTAAACACTCCCACCTGCCATTAGAAACTATTGACTTACAAAACTTTTTTTTTTTTTTTTACTTTGAAGTGACAGATGATGACTAGAATGTACCAAATGTGCCATTTCATTTGATTTTCTCATTTTTCAAATCAGTTATTATCACTAATTTTCCCTAAAACTGTATGAAACGTTACATTGTAGTAATTGTGCTTATATTTTCTGTGGCACGACCATGATAAGCTCCATCACACGCTGAGAAAGGGAAAGGGAAAAAAAGTAGGAAATGAGTTCAAAAACCATCTGGTTGCCTCAAATCATTCATTAATTATAATAAATTTCAGATTCCAGATTTGTCATTATTTATATTTGATACATTATTTTTATATCTGACAGAGTTAACTCTCTCTTAACGTTGGCATTTATTTTTTAAGTTCAGTAGACTGTTTTGTCTCAGTACTTCCAAACCGGTGATAGAATAGAGCATATACACTTGACAGACAGCAAAATGATTTATATCCTGGGGATATTTACTGTTTGTTACAGTAAGACTTACAAGAAGGTGTTATGCTGTTTGACTGTAAAAAAAAAAACACTTGCAACAAAAAATAAAAATGACTATAATTCTTGTGCTCTGTAAGGTGGCAGTAGAGAATTACACAGCGGGGATAATATTCATATGAGCATGAATACGATAAGAGCATGTGATTTACTGCTTCTGAGAAAACCGTCTGACTGATGAGTCAGTCGGCCATTTTGAAAAAAATCAGACCAGTATATCAACAGCATAACCCTGTCCTCATTTTGTGTCCCCATTCAGTGCATCAGTAAATCTATGTGACATAATCAGAGGTTGAGATAAAATACGCACATTTGCTTCCAAGCTCTTCGCTACGCACATTTGTGAGCAGCTTTTTCATATTCACTGATTCGCTGGGTGTTAAATACCAAGAAACACATAAAGAGGGATGACGCTACTAATCGTGGATCAAACACTGTTATTAAGCCAGCATAAAATTTGACATTATACATATTGTCTGTTGCATCCATATCAGATAAGCTTGCAGACAGCACCTGCATACACATGAACACACACAGATTCAGTGTATTGTGATTCAGAGACTCAGCCTAGATTAAATTCTCCAAGATGGAAGATGAATCATCTCTTAAGCAGTCGAGGATTAATTTGTTTCTGGAAATCTGCATTAACTAACGACTTATTTTTATTTATAGAGTGAGTTATAGCAGTGCTAAAGAACCTAAATAAACTGTTTGCTTTTCTTCTACTGACATTTACAGGTAAATATGGAAGCACGTTTCCCCCACTGAATAAACTATTTTTTAATGACTTTTTTTTTCAGAATTGCGTGATTACAATTCTAACTTTTTCTCAAATTTGTGAGATATAAACTCGCAATTGCAAGCTATTAAGTCAGAACTGCGAGATATAAACTGGCAATTCAGACTTTTTTTTTCACAGAAGTGTGATATAAACTCACAATTGCAAGCTTTAATTCAGAATTGTGAAATATAAACAATTCTGACCTTTTTTCTCAGAATTGCATAATACAAACTCACAATTCTAACTTTTTCTTAGATTTGTGAGATATACAGTGCCTTGCAAAATTATTCACACCCCTTCATTTTTTTCACATTTTATGTTGCTGCCTTATGTTAAACTACTTTAAATTACTGTTTTTTCCCACATCAATCTACACTCCCTACTCCATAATGGAAAATCAAAAAATAGGCTTTTTAACATTTGTGCAAATGTATTAAAAATAAAAAACTGAAAATATCCCGTTGCATGAGTATTCATACCCTTTTCTGGGACACTCGAAATTTAGCTCAGGAGCATTCATATTGCTTCTAGATGTTACTACACTTCGAGTGGAGTTAAACTCATTGTTGGAGTTAAATTCATTTGAATGAGTATGATTTAGAAAGGCACACACCTCTCAGAAAAGGTCTAACAGCTGAAAATGCATATCAGAGCAAAAACCAAGTCCTGAGGTCAAGATAACTGCCTGTAGAGCTCAGTGACAGACTTGTGTTAAGGCAATGATCTAGGGAAAAGTTCAGAAAAAAATCTGCTGCATTGAAGGTTCACAGAAGCATAATGGAAGACGATTGGAACAACTAGGACTCTAGAAAATGTCTGCCAGCCCCCATCCAAGCTGACAGGTGAAAAGATGAGGCAAAGAATGGCAGATAATTGCCAAATGCAGATGTGCAAAGCTTGTCACATCATACCCAAAAATATTTGAGGCTGTAAAGGTGCTTCAACTATGTACTGAGTTAAGGGTATGAATACTTATGCAATGTACTTATTTCAGTTTTTTTTTATTTTTTATAAATTTGTAAAATTTGCAAATCTGTTTTTTGCTTTGTCATTTTTATGGTGTATGGAGTGTAAATTGATGTGGGGAAAAACTAATTTAAAGCAGTTTAACAATGCTGCAAAAAAAAGGTGAAAAAAATGAAGGGGTATGAATACTTTTGCAAGGCACTGTAAATGTGCAATTGCAAGTTATTAAGTCAGAATTGTGAGATATAAACTCTCAACTGCAAATTATTAAGTCAGAATTGTGAGATATAAATTGGCGATTCAGACTTTTTTCACAGAAGTGCATGATATAAACTCGCAATTACAAGCTTTAAGTCAGAATTGTACAATATAAATTTTTCTGACTTTTTTCTCAGAATTGCATAATACAAACTCACAAATCAAAATTTTTCTTAGATTTGTGAGATATAAACCCTCAACTGCAAGTTATTAAGTCAGAACTGCAAGAATTGTACGATATACAGGTCCTTCTCAAAAAATTACCATATTGTGATAAAGTTCATTATTTTCTGTAATGTACTGATAAACATTAGACTTTCTTATATTTTAGATTCATTACACACAACTGAAGTAGTTCAAGCCTTTTATTGTTTTAATATTGATGATTTTGGCATACAGCTCATGAAAACCCAAAATTCCTATCTCAAAAAATTAGCATATCATGAAAAGGTTCTTTAAGCGAGCTATTAACCTAATCATCTGAATCAACTAATTAACTCTAAACACCTGCAAAAGATTCCTGAGGCTTTTAAAAACTCCCAGCCTGGTTCATTACTCAAAACCGCAATCATGGGTAAGACTGCCGACCTGACTGCTGTCCAGAAGGCCATCATTGACACCCTCAAGCAAGAGGGTAAGACACAGAAAGAAATTTCTGAACGAATAGGCTGTTCCCAGAGTGCTGTATCAAGGCACCTCAGTGGGAAGTCTGTGGGAAGGAAAAAGTGTGGCAGAAAACGCTGCACAACGAGAAGAGGTGACCGGACCCTGAGGAAGATTGTGGAGAAGGACCGATTCCAGACCTTGGGGGACCTGCGGAAGCAGTGGACTGAGTCTGGAGTAGAAACATCCAGAGCCACCGTGTACAGGCGCCAGGTCAAGCCACTTTTGAACCAGAAACAGCGGCAGAGGCGCCTGACCTGGGCTACAGAGAAGCAGCACTGGACTGTTGCTCAGTGGTCCAAAGTACTTTTTTCGGATGAAAGCAAATTTTGCATGTCATTCGGAAATCAAGGTGCCAGAGTCTGGAGGAAGACTGGGGAGAGGGAAATGCCAAAATGCCTGAAGTCCAGTGTCAAGTACCCACAGTCAGTGATGGTCTGGGCGGCCATGTCAGCTGCTGGTGTTGGTCCACTGTGTTTTATCAAGGGCAGGGTCAATGCAGCTAGCTATAAGGAGATTTGGGAGCACTTCATGCTTCCATCTGCTGAAAAGCTTTATGGAGATGAAGATTTCATTTTTCAGCACGACCTGGCACCTGCTCACAGTGCCAAAACCACTGGTAAATGTTTTACTGACCATGGTATTACTGTGCTCAATTGGCCTGCCAACTCTCCTGACCTGAACCCCATAGAGAATCTGTGGGATATTGTGAAGAGAAAGTTGAGAGACACAAGACCCAACACTCTGGATGAGCTTAAGGCTGCTATCGAAGCATCCTGGGCCTCCATAACACCTCAGCAGTGCCACAGGCTGATTGCCTCCATGCCACGCCGCACTGAAGCAGTCATTTCTGCAAAAGGATTCCCGACCAAGTATTGAGTGCATAACTGAACATAATTATTTGAAGGTTGACTTTTTTTGTATTAAAAACACTTTTCTTTTATTGGTCGGATGAAATATGCTAATTTTTTGAGATAGGAATTTTGGGTTTTCATGAGCTGTATGCCAAAATCATCAATATTAAAACAATAAAAGGCTTGAACTACTTCAGTTGTGTGTAATGAATCTAAAATATATGAAAGTCTAATGTTTATCAGTATATTACAGAAAATAATGAACTTTATCACAATATGCAAATTTTTTGAGAAGGACCTGTAAACATTTCTGACTTTTTCCTCAGAAATGCATGATACAAACTCGCAATTCCAAATTTTTTCTCAGATTTGTGAGATATAAACTCTCACTTGCAAGTTTTAAGTCAGAATTGTTAGATATAAACTGGCAATTCTGACTTTTTCTCAGAAATGTGTGATACAATCTAGTAATTCAAACTTTTTCTCAGATTTGTGAGATATAAACTCACAATTGCAAGTTATTAAGTCAGAATTGCGAGATATAAAGTGGCAATTCAGACTTTTTTTCTCAGAATTGCGTGATATAAACTGGCAATTCTAACTTTTTCCTAGGTTTGTGAGATATAAAAGTGGAATTGTAAATTATTAAATCAGAATTACGAGATATAAATTAGCAATTCAGACTTTTTTCTCAGAATTGGGTGATAAGACTTGCAATTGCGAGTTTATAAGTCAGAATTGTGAAATATGAACTGGCAATTCTTACTTTTTTCTCAAATAAACCCTCTCTGCAGTGCTAAATAAAGTTCACACACAGTAAGTTGTGAAAGATTGACAACTGAATTCAATATCTGAAGTGACTCCTTTTAAAGTTTTAGGACTCACACTCGAATTCTGTGAGCCAGTTTGCTTGATGTGCCCCGTATGAACGAAACTGCAGTCGACAAGTTGTCTGTCACGTCACTGACATACATATGACAGAGGAGCACGTTTCACGCAGTATTTTTGGCTGTCAATCACTAATGTTAGGACTGCCAACCTCTTTCAGCTTTTGAAAAATCAGTGAGACAAAAGTGTTTTGGTAGAGGAGAAAAGAGGAGAAATAGGATGGAAATCCAAAAATTGTAAATTTATGTGCGGTTTTGTCTGGATGATGCAATCTTTAGAGCATTTTCTCACCTGCATTGAGATCTCTGTGAGGTGTTAGAACATTTGGAAGATTTGTAATTCATGTGAATCCACTCTTATGATGCATATCAAATGTTTGTACACAAACAAGATGCTTAAAATAGGCCCAGTGCTTGTGCGACTCAATGGCCAGGAGCCCAGTCAATGCCCTGTTCTATTATAAACAAACGCCGAGTCCAATCTATCATCTCCAGCCCATAAAGCAGCACAGTGGCCTCACTAAAGGATGATGTTGCTGCCTGGCATGACTGGCATAAAGAATGAACCCATGAAAGGAGCCAAAAAAAAGAAAAAAGAAAAAAAACTACAATGACTATAGTGATTTCTGATGTGACTCACATGGAAAGGCAGTGGAAAGCTCTCAAATCCCCACTCGGATCGATCTTCTCCATCATAAGAGAATGCAAAGGTCAAGATTACGGTGTCACTGTCATTGATATTTTTAGTTTTTAGGCTGAATCCATATAACATAAAAGCTGTTTATGTGGGGAAAAAGTCAAAACAGCTTCTTCTTTTTTCTCGTTAAAAATAATTTCTGCAATTTTGATACTCTTCTTTTGATTCATTTATAGGTTTTATGTATTTTTTAAGACCACAGAATTTAGAAAATCCAATAAAGTTATTGAATATCAGAAAGCCTCATTTTGTTTTTAAGCGAAAACACTGAACAGCAATTATCTATTAATGGTGCAGTCAGTCATTCTTTGATATTTTGTGCTGAAATGGATGCAGATTGATGCAAGATCAAAACATATGCATGGTTAGCCATGATTCATTGATTCAACTCCAAAAATAAGGGCTTACTGAAATAAAGTAGTATTTAGCTGGTCACATATGAAGGCCCATTTTTGCCACTGAATAAAAAACAAGACTTTTTATCTCACAATTATCACAATTTTCCTCAGAACTGTGATATAAACTCAAACTTGCAAGTTATAAAGTGAGAATTGTGTGATATAAACTTATATAAAATTGTGTCATCTTTTTTATATCTTGCAATTAAGACCTTTTCTCAGAAGAAACATATAAATTCGAAAACTTATAAAGTCAAAATTTGAGGGGAGGAAAAGAAGACTATGTTCTTAGAATTGCAAGTTTATATCTCACAATTCTGACTTAATAACTCGCAATTTATATCACACAATTCTGAGAAAAAATGTCAGATTTGCGAGTTTACATGTTCTGACTAGTTAACTCACAACTGCGAGTTTATATCACGCAATTCTAAGAATAAAGTTAATTTCCCAGTTTATATCTCACAATTCTAACTTTATAACTTGCAATTGCAAGTTCATATCATGCAATTCTGAGAAAAGAAGCCTGATTTACAAGTTTATATCTCACAATTCTAACTTTATAACTTGCAATTGCAAGTTCATATCATGCAATTCTGAGAAAAAAGTTAATTTCCAAGTTTATGTCTCACAATTCTGACTTTATAACTTGCAATTGCAAGTATGTCACACAATTCTGACTTTAGAACTCGTAATTTTAAGTTTATATCAAATAATTCTGATAAAATCATCAGATTTGTGAGTTTGTATCATGCAGTTCTGAGAGAAAAAAGTCAGATATGTGAGTTTATATCTCACAATTCTGACTTAATAACTTGCAATTTCAACTTTATATTATGCAATTCTTAGAAAAAAGTCAGATTTGCAAGTTTATATCTCACAATTCTGACTTTATAACTAAATTGCAAGTTTATATCATGCAATTCTGAGGGAAAAAGTCAGATTTGCAAGTTTATATCTCACAATTCTGACTTTATAACTAAATTGCAAGTATGTCACACAATTCTGACTTTAGAACTCACAATTGCGAGTTTATATCATGCAATTCTGAGGGAAAAAGTCAGATTTGCAATTTATATCTCACAATTCTGACTTTATAACTTGCAATTGCAAGTTTATATCATGCAATTCTGAGGGAAAAAGTCAGATTTGCAAGTTTATATCTTACAATTCTAACTTTATAACTTCCAATTGCAAGTTTATATAATGCAATTGTGAGAAAAAAAGTCTGAATTGCAAGATTTAAACTCGGAATTGTGAGAAAAAAAGTCAGAATTGTGAGACTAAAAGTTTATTTTTTATTCAGTGATAGAAACAGGCTTCCTTAGGTCACATGATGTTAACATGGTGACGTAAAATAAAAGAGCTTTTTGTAGGCTACTGATATGACTCACATGGGTGTACATCATTTTAAAAAAAATCATGTATGTGTAAAGATTTAATGAGGGAAAAATACTTGAAAAAACTGCAAAACACCTACTTGAGTTCAGATCTCCACAGTCTGTCTGGATCAGTTAATCAGAGCCAATTACCACTAAGCTTTACACTAAATTTTATGTCTTACAACAAATTTCACAATGTCTATAAAAAAAGTGTGAAAAAACACCAGTTGTGTTAATCAGTCAGTTTCAAGTCAGCGTTCTTACCTGAAGATGATAATCAGTCTTGTTTTCCTAAACAGCATTACAGTTTCACTTAAAGGAACACTCCACTTTTTTTGGAAATAGGCTCATTCTCCAACTCCCCCCGAGTTAATAAGTTGATTTTTACCGTTTTGAAATCCATTCAGCCGTTCTCCTGTTCTGGCGATATCACTTTTAGCATAGCTTAGCATAGATCATTGAATCCTATTAGACCAATAGCATCGCGTTCAAAAATGACCAACGAATTTCCATATTTGTTGTATTTAAAACTTGACTCTTCTGTAGTTATATCGTGTACTAAGACTGGTGGAAATGCAAAGCTGCGAGTTTCTAGGATGATAAGATTAGGAACTACACTCCCATTCCAGCGTAATAGTCAAGGAAGTTTGCTGCCGTAATATGGAGTTGGAGAATGAGCCTATTTCCAAAAAAAGTGGAGTGTTCCTTTAAGGTATAATGGAATGTTATCACCAACTGGAAAATGCATAGATCCTAAAAGACTAGACTGAGATAAAACATATTGTTCTTGATTTTTACAAATCACAACCCCAGTAACATTTGTTTTTGTGCTAAAGCACTGAAATGGTGGATGACATTAGCACTCAATTTTAAGATGCTGCGAATTATCAGGCATTTGTTAATAATTCTTACAACAGTTTGTCTAAAAGGTTTCTGAACAAGCTGATGTCATAAATAAGTTATGTTTGACTTGTTGACCATGAGATTACCATGACTCACGCTCATTTTTGGAAATGTGCTGCATACGAGTTTTCAAGGACTTAAACTCTTAGAAAACAATGCAAAAAACGTCCCAGGTTACGTATGTAACCATGGTTCCCTGAGGGAACGAGACGCTGCGTCATCAACACTATGGGGAACGCCATTGGCGAACCACGCTCTGAACGTAGTCTGTAACCAATCAGATGACGGGAGTGACGTCACCGATGCGGTGACGTAAGCGACCAGGAAGTATAAAGCACGTGCGTCTGAAGCCGGCGTCAGCCTCTTGGAATGAAGCGAGTGCCGCAGGGATGCAGGAATTATGGTCCATGACGCAGTGTCTTGTTCCCTCAGGGAACAATGGTTACATACGTAACCTGGGACGTTCCCTTCCGGGAACTCAAGCTGCATCATCAACGCTTTGGGGAACGAAATGTCCACGCCCCCAGAATTCCAAATCCCTGCCTAGGGTCTGCTAGAACAAGGGTGGAAAGAAGTTTGCCTGGTAAAATGTGCCAGGGCACGAGAAATGTCTGCCTGGGGAAATTGCCAGGACAAGAGTGGTATTACACCTCTGTCTGGGGAACCGCCAGAACAAGAGGGAGAGAATACACCTCGGCCTGGGAAACTGCCAGGACACGAGGGACAAATATCTGTCACTCAAGGACAGAGGAGCCAGGAGTGGCTCTAAGGTCAAGTTCATAGAACCTGACGAATGTTAAGGGTGAGGACCAACCCGCCGCACTGCAGATGTCCTGGATAGGGACACCTGCTGCCAGAGCTTTGGAGGCAGCCAAGCCTCGAGTTGAGTGAGCCTTGACCCACAAGGGTGATGGCAGGCCAAAGGACTCGTATGCAGTAGAAATGGCATGCACGATCCAATTACTGATAGTAGGTTTTGAACATTTGCTCTGTTTTACGCCACAAGGCACTCGCAGTTATACTTCCAATGGTCGCGCTCCACGAATGGAGGAGGATAGAAGGCCTGAAGTGTAACCGGCTGTGGTACTGAGGATGGGACCTTAGGGACATACCCAGCTCTAGGGTAGAGAAAAGCTTTGGCCAGACCGGGCGCAAAGTCAATATAGGAAGGGGCCACTGAAAGGGCCTGAAGGTCCCCCACTCTCTTGAGAGAGGTAAGTGCAAGAAGCAGTGCAGTCTTGATAGTAAGATTGCGGTCCAAAATCTCTTCTATAGGCTCGAATGGAGGTCTACAGAGGGCTTCGAGCACCACAGTGAGATCCCACGTGGGGACCTTCGGTTTCACTCGAGGCCTCAACCTGAGTGCACCGTGGAGGAAACGTATGACCAAGGGGTTCTTACCCACTGACACACTCATAACTTCCACATCTCCGGGCAGGGGTGAAGAATTGAGCCCCCGGCCTGGGAGAGGAGGTCCCTCCTGACAGGAATCTCCCATGGAGAGCCGTCGAGGAGGGCAATTATGTCCGAGAACCATACTCAGGCCGGCCAGTATGGGGCTACCAATAGTAGACGAACCCCATACCGGCGTACTCTTTCTAGAACTCCCGGGAGCAGAGCGATTGGGGAAAGGCGTACAGACGTAGCCTCAGCCATGTCTGTACCATAGCGTCCAATCCCAGAGGAGCTGGAGGAACTAAGGGAAGTTGCAAAGAGGTCCACCTAAGCCTGGCCAAACACTCTCCGAATCTGCTTCACTTCTTCCGGATGAAGCATCCATTCCCCGGGCCTCGGCCCCTGCCTCGACAGGACGTCTGCTCCCACATTGAGACGTCCAGGGATGTGAACTGCTCTTAGTGAGAGGAGTTTTCCCTGTGACCACAGGAGGATATGGTACGCCAACTTGTACAAGGGGCGTGAACGCATACCCCCCTGGTGATTGATGTAATACACCACCGGCGTGTTGTCGGTGCGGACCAACATGTGACGGTCTCTCAGGTTAGAGAGAAAGTGCTTTAGGGCCTGGAATATGGCCAGCATCTCTAGACAGTTTATGTGCCATGAGAGATGGTGACCGCTCCATAGACTGCAGGCTGAGCGGCCACTCATGACCGCTCCCCATCCGGTGAGGGAAGCATCTGTCGCTAGCGTGACGCGGCGACAAGGAGCTCCCAAAACCGGGCCCTGAGATAAAAACCAAGGTTTCTTCCACATGTCCAAGGCACGTAGGCATCGCCACGTGACCTTGATCTTGCGGAATGGGTTCCCCCTCGGGGAAAACCCCTTGGTTTTGAGCCACTGTAGTGGCCTCATGTGCAGCAGTCCAAAAGGTATCAAGTTGGATGCAGCTGCCATAAGACCTAACAGTACTTGGAACTGTTTGACAGTGAGTGACAGGCCTAGCTTGACCGCATTGGCTGCAGTAAGGATCGACTCGATCTGAGCAGGTGACGTACGTGCCTGCATTGTTGTGGAATCCCATACAACACCTAGATAAGTGGTCCTCTGTAATGGAGAAAGCACACTTTTCTTGACGTTGAATCTCAACCCCAACTGTTTCATGTGAGCGAGAACAACACCTCGATGTTGAGCCGCTAACTGTTCTGTGCTGGCTAATATCAGCCAGTCGTCTATGTAGTTGAGAATGCGGATGCCCTGGAGTCGCAGAGGAGCCAGAGCAGCATCCACACACTTCGTAAAAGTTCGGGGGGAGAGTGCTAGGCCGAACGGAAGAACTCTGTATTGGTAAGCTTCGTCCCTGAAAGCGAACCTGAGAAACTTTCTGTGTTGAGGAAGGATGGAGACGTGAAAATACGCGTCCTTTAGATCTATCGTGACAAACCAGTCCTCGGACCTGATTTGAGACACGACCTGACTGACAGTTAACATCTTGAACTTCAGTATTCTGACTGAGCGGTTCAGCTGTCTGAGATCTAGAATGGGCCTCAGCCCTCCATCCTTCTTGGGTACAATGAAATACCGGCTGTAGAACCCGGATTCTCTGTCTTGAAGAGGGACCACCTCAATGGCCTCCTTCCTCAGAAGAGATTCTACTTCCTGTTCCATTACCAGACCCTGCTCGGGGCATACCAGAGTAGGAAACACCCCGTTGAAAGGTGGCAGCGGAGCGCCGAACTGGATATAATAACCTTTCTCTACAGTACGCAGGACCCAAGAAGACACTTTTGGCAGTAGTTTCCATGCTGCCAGAAAGTGTACTAAGGGAACCAGCCTCTCGAGACTGGTTTCTGGTATTATTTGAGGGATTAATTCGGTGGCCTGTAACAGCTGACTGGCAGGAAACAACTGAACTAACTGCTCTGGGGACCCCCGTAGGGGTGGCAAACCCACTGGTTCCGCTACGATGTCGGGCGGAGAAACCAGCAAAAGTTCGCGGGAGACTGCCGCGCCCTGTAACACTGGCAGGGTTAGCTGACTGGTCTCCTGAGGGCCCCGAGGAGGAATGGGCACCATGTACTGTGGTGAACCCCATCCCTCCCCAAGAGGGGCTGCCCTCAATGGACTTGGGCCAAAGAAGTCAGGGCCGCTTGGCCGAGGACCTCTTAGACTGCAGCACGACCCTCAGGTCGGGCCTTGTCTTCGAGGCCCCCAACATATAGCACTTCACTGAATGACAAACGCACGTGCTTTATACTTCCTGGTCGCTTACGTCACCGCGCCGGTGACGTCACTCCCGTCATCTAAATGGTTACAGACTACGTTCAGAGCTTGGTTCGCCAATGGCATTCCCCAAAGCGTTGATTATCTTAGTATTGTTTGGCTAGATTTCATTCAAGGTTTTCTAAAAACAAGAATCATTCAAATAATACAGTATATAATAAGTATTTTCATTTATTTATTTTTTACCCCATACACATACTTACAAAATGATTGTTTTGCAGTGTAAAAATTATATCAAGCAACAGATATCATAAACAGTATATGCAATGATGCAGTAATTTCACCCATTACGGATAATTGAGTCTCCTGAATAAAAGTAGCAGACGTTACACATGCTTCACATTACAATAATGTTCCTGATAGGAAAAGACATCTCGAGTTATCTGGCTCTCTCTGAATTTGAATATTTTGATTGCAAGTAGTTTCTATCATCATGATCAATACTTATTAAATTTCACCTTAAAAATTTGTGCAAGCACAAATTATAAATGCCTATACTCTAAATCTGAATAACTTTTTCATCCCGCCTCTGCATGCAAAAATCAGAAGATTTACAAAAGAAGTACTCAGAGTGAAAATCAAGGGAATTTGGTTAAAGGCTTTATCAGAGTGGACTTGCTTGTGCTGTACTACAAGAGAAACCTCAGTGAGAACACAAGAACATTTTGCTGGAATTAAATATTTCTGCTTTTGGTCTTCATGGTCTTGGTTTCATAATAAGGTTTCTTTAATTAGCCTAATGATCATTTGAATGCACACGCTCTACCCTTTGATTCATAAAACAGAGCAGTGGTATGTGAACGTCTGATGATTGATTCAAAACCGCTTCGTGCCGTTGCCAAAAATTCTAAATCACCCCGACCATAATTTTTTAATAACGAGACAGGCACATTTAAATAAGGAAATAAATTATACGTGCTTATGTTTTTGAAGGGAAAACAGTCCAAGGGCAGCAGAGAAGAATCACACCGAGTCACACTCTTTGCTTTCCAACAGCAAAGTAAAGAAAAACTCAGCTATGACAGGGGCAACAAAGTTTTGCTGGGGCAGGGATACAATCTCCGGAGCATCCAGCAACACAAACACTGAAGTCACTGAAATAGGGGTCACTTCCCTAGGTTAACAAACTTGCACATCCCCTATCTGTATGGATTCTTGGCTCCTAAAGCTCCATTCCAACGAGCCTGTGGGAAAGACAGGATGGATGATAAGGGGTAATTCACATAGAACTATACTCTCTCTTATTTCAAGATGGCAACTGTCCTAGATTCAGACTCTTTGACCTTTTAACCCAACAGTGTTGCTGCACCAGCCATCGCAAACAATCGCTGGATGGAAACAGTGGCCTTTAAAATGTTTTAAAAGCATCTGCTCGGCAGTCAGAGAATTTGAGCGAGTCTTCTAGTTGCTTTAAAATGGTTGAAAAGGCGTCTGATCGGGATATGCTATCGGCATTTAAATGCATCTTTTTGAATAGCGTCAGATTTACTGAACTTTAAGTGACTTACTGTGAAATTTCACGTCTGAGTCTAGCATTTCCACTGGGATGTGTTGGAAGCCCTCTACACTTTCATTCACTCCATCAAAATGGAAAGAAATGGGTTTGGTATAACCTCAGTGCAAGGACAGATTATAGTTCTGCAAGGCACATGCACCTGGGAATAAATGGACATACAGCCTTCTTTTAAATGGGTGTACAGTCACCCTCAAGTCGTTCTAAACCTGTATGATTTTTTTTTTTTCTGTGGGACACAAAAGATGATATTTTGAAGAACAATAGGTTCTAAATAAGGTTGGAACACATTGGGGAAAAACAACAACAGCAGTATCTTGTTTTTGTGTTTCACAGAAGAAAGCAAGTCATACTGATGAGGCTGAGTAAACTATATATATATTTTTTTTTGTTTTTCAATTTTTAGATAAACTATTCCTTTAGGATATATAAATTATAGTGCTTGCAAAATTAACACAGGCTATTAATTTTTCCAGTTTAACAGCATTAAAAAAACTGCTGCTTCAGTTTCTTTTTTTTCCTAAAAAGAAGTGCTTTTATTTAGATGCAAACGTCTTCAAAACCACATCAAACAGGAGACTTTTTAGACACGCACTGCAACTTCACCTCAGTGGCGAGCACTAGTCAAATGAGCATGATAACGGTACAGGTGACAAGGAGCTTCAGTTGAACAACAGTGAACTGCAGTTAGACTGCAGTTCAATTGCACGCACAAATGCAGCAGCACACGCTGTAGCCTGTATCATTTTATATTAATGCGTAAATGAAACTATGAGCATGCGTGTCAGATTCGCGTCAAGTTCAGCAGCAGCAGCAGCAGCTCTTATAGTAATAGCAGCCAAATAACCTAATAACCCAACTGATGTGATGTCTATTCATCAAAGAACAACATGAGAAAAAAAAAGAGTAAATCGATAACTTTTGTAGCTTTAAGTCAAGTCAAGTCAAGATTATTTATACAGCACTTTTTACAATACAAGTTGTGTCAAAGCAACCTTACAGTATTAAAATAAGACAATAAAGTGTCAATAATACGATGCCGCGCCGGTGGCTATAGTCAGTGGGTAAATATTACGGAAAAAAATAACAATTTCATAGAGACATCAGTTATATTAGTACAATAAGGGGGAAAAAATTATTTGATCCCCTGCTGATTTTGTACGTTTGCCCACTGACAAAGAAATGATCAGTCTATAATTTTAATGGTAGGTTTATTTGAACAGTGAGAGACAAGAGTAACAACAAAAAAATACAGAAAAACACATCTCAAAAAAGTTATAAATAGATTTAATGAGTGAAATAAGTAAAACATGCAAAACATGACTGGCAAAAGACGTGGCAAACCCCTTGTTGGCAATCACAGAGGCCAGACATTTCTTGTAGTTAGTCACCAGGTTTGCACACATCTCAGGAGGGATTTTGTCCCAACTCCTATGGGATGAAGGTCTGGAGACTGGCTAGGCCACTCTAGGACCTTAATGTGCTTCTTCTTAAGTCACTCCTTTGTTGCAATGGCTGTGGATTTTGGACATTGTCATGCTGGAATACCCATCCACGACCCATTTTCAGTGCCCTGGCTGAGGGAGGGAGGTTCTCAACCAAGAATTGACAATACATGGCCCTGTCCATCATTTCTTTAATGCGGTGGAGTTCTGTCCCTTTAGCCGAAAAACACCCTTAAAGCATAATGTTTCCACCTCAGTGTTTGACGTTGGGGATGGTGTTCTTGGGGTCATAGGCAGCATTCCTCCTCCTCCAAACACGGTGATGTTTGATGCCAAAGATCTCAATTTTGGTCTCATCTGAACACAACACTTTCACCCAGTTCTACCCTGAATCATTCAGATATTCATTGGCAAACTTCAGATGGGCCTGTACATGTGCTGCAGGATTTCAGTCCTTCCCAGCATTGTGTGTTACCAACTACCTTTAAGAGAGTGCTCCAAATCTCAGCTTGTTACCTATATAAAAGACACCTGGGAGCCAGAAATCTTGCTGATTGATAGGGGATCAAATACTTATTTCTCTCATTAAAATGCAAATAGATTTATAACTTTTTTGAAATGCGTTTTCTACATTTTTTGGTTGTTATTCTGTCTTTCACTGTTAAAATAAACCTACCATTAAAATTATACACTGATAATTTCTTTGTCAGTGGGCAAACTTATAATATCAGCAGGGGATCCAATAATTTTGACAGACATCATACAAGGTCAAACTGCATGTTTTCTGTCCTAACATGTAAATCACTTCTTATCATCATAACAAATTTGTTTTGCAAACAAAAATACCTTTTTTTTTCTCTCAAGGCTTATTTCATTTATTTATTTGTTTGTTTGTTTTTTAATCCAGTGTTGGCTCATATTTCCCAGTTGCTTGCAACTGAAAAATTACTTCTGACAGGATATAAAGAAATATACACAACTCTGTGTTCTTCAGAAGACTTCTGAGAAACTTTTACAAACGGATGAAATGGAAACACACTTTCCTCATTAATGAACAAATACAGCAGTAATAGATGCTCATTTGTGCTGTATTTTATTACAGGGTCTCTGGTGTTTCATACAGACCCATTGCTTTAAAACATGTGGACCTGCATATAGCATTATTTCTGCATCCAATAAATGCATGTTCCTCAAGGCATGGTGCAGGAGAAATCAATTTTAAGATATTAAAATCGGGTCTCTGATAAAGTCTGGCCTTAGAGAAATAACATTTTACCGTGTTGCTTTTCAGTGCTCAAGTAATTTCAATTATGTGTGTGTTGTATAAATTAGAATCACACACAAACAAACAAAGGAGATTTGTAATGGACTTACAACAATAAAAACACATCATTAGGCATTATTCCAAACCATGATTAATTATAGTTCACCCAGCTAACATTACCTTCTGCAATCAAATCAAATTTCCAACTTTCAAATAATAAATTGCCCATGTTCATAACTTATGTTATCAGGTGAGAGGCGTAGAGAAGCTGTTGAGAGTGAAGATTTATTGAAATGAGCAATGTTTTGCAGCTGTCCTTGTGTTGTGCTTTTTGGATGTTGTTTTTATAATAAATAGACTCTTTCTGTTATTATTTTCCATTGGTGTGATGCTAAACCATTTGTGTGACATTGCAAAATAACGGACAAGGCATGTTTATGACAGTTTTTTTAAAGGGGGGTTTTAATGGAACGCTAACAGCATTCAAAAGAATATTGTTCTAGTTAGAAATGATGTGTTTGAAATTCATTAGCTACAGTGAAGTTGAAAATAATCCACACCTTCACTAATTAGTATACTTAATAAAAGGCTTAATGTCATTTCATTGAAAACTCCCATTTTGTTTGTAAAGAATGAGTAGTCAGCAGTGACAGTTTATTGTTTATTCTAAGATGACATGAAACCAAAATGAACTGTCATATTCTTTCAAAGAAAGAAAGAAATAATAATGACTTAAAAAAATCTCAGCCAATGTTGTGAGTTTGGGCCGAGAGCGAACAATGGTTGACACATTTCACACAGTTGTTCTATGTGCCAAATCTGTTTTGTTTTAGCTTGTTTTTAGTTATTTGTGACTGCCTTATTTTTTGCTACAATAATTTCCTTTACACGCTTCACAAGAAAATAAAAACCTATGAGTAGCACGCATATAAAAATTATTGCTGACTCGAGAATGCAATAGGAAAAATTTGTACAAAAATCATCTATTTTTCTTACAGATCATTGAAACGCAAAAACGATAATCATGTATTTACAAATCGAGGATGTTACGTTTGAAAAATCAACTTTAAATATGAACAGAATGATGCATCACCATGACTCAAAATGAAAATAATAGGCTGTGTGTGTGTGTGTGTGTGTGTGTGTGTGTGTGTGTGTGTGTGTGTGTGTGTGTGTGTGTGTGTGTGTGTGTGTGTGTGTGTGTGTGTGTTTTATGGCAAAACTGAATTTTTAATAGCCATTAATAACTGGATTCAGTGTCACATGATTCTTAAAAAATTTGAATATTAGGGCCCTATGAAATACATTTTATTTTTGCCATTTTAATTTTTCTGGATTCCGTTTTTTTCTTCTATTTGTAATTGTTTTAGACTCTTTTAGTGGTTTAATAATAATAATAATAATAATAATAATAATAATAATAATAATAATAATAATAATAATAATAATAAAAGCATGTCTAATTAATTGAAATAATATAACTTACACAATTTAACAGCAATTTATTAAAACTTAAATAAATTGTGTCCCTATGAAATCTGTTTTACTTTTTTGTCTAAAAAAAATTCAGTTTTCCATTCATTTTCTGTTTTTTTATTTTAATGGTTTGATTCAATTTTAATAATCAAAGCCATTTCTAATTAATTGATTTTATAAAAAAAAAAAAAAATCATAATTTTTTTACTTGTTTTTTTTTTCCAGAAATACTGTGTTGTGTATTTGCATTTTTAAAATAACTTTTCTGGTAAACATTCAATAAAAAAATATATTATTTTATTAGAAGTAGTACTACTATCATTACATTAAGTAATATACAGTCAAGCCAAAAATTATTCAGACACCAGATATATTTTTTTATATTTTTACTAGTGGGTGCAGGACACTATAGTTCATTTATGTAAGTGATGAAAGCAAAATAAAGTAAACTGTGACATATTATACCCAAAAATTCTTAATACAGTGGACTATCAGCAAAATTGATGAAAATTTGGGACCAAAAATTTGATTTGACACTTTGACTTGATTATATTTTGTTACATACCTTTTTATCAAAGTTATCAGACATTATCAAGATGAATTTGTTCTGACACAGTTTAATTCTTGAGTTCTTTTCATATTGTATTACCATTTTCTAAACTATACAAATAAACTGTAATAATGTGGGAAATGTTGAAGGTGTCTGAATAAATTTTGGTTTGACTATAATTCACTTGTGATTATCAAGATGAATTTGTTCTGACACAGTTTAACTCTTGAGTTATTGTCATATTTTATTACCATTTCCTAAACTATAGCAAATAAACTGTGATAATGTGAGAAATGTTGAAGGTGTCTGAATAAATTTTGGTTTGACTGTATTTCTGTCACAATTTCTTCAAGTTAAACCAAACTTTTATTTTGACGGGTTGCTGTGAAGACCTTCAAGTTTCTGTTTGTATATGATATGAGGACAGTTCTTGAGATAATCGAATGACTGGTTAGTGTCTAGTTAGCCCTTGCCATAAAAAAAATAGATCACCCAGCTGCAGAGAGCATCCGTCGTCCCTGAGAATTGCTCAAAACTAGCTGTGAATTCTGGCAAAATACAATTTTAATAATACACCTTAATATATATTAATAAATACTTCTTAAATATTAATTTTTTTCCCTGCCTGCTGTTTTTCACATCTCCCGAGGGTTGATGGTGATAGGCCTGGAATTGGCTGTTTCTGACATCATTAGTAACGGTATCTACCAGCAGGGGCTAACGGGTCCATGCTAAGCAGCCTAACCCTGAACCCTTGGTGATGCCATTTACGACTCAGATGATTGGCCTCCTGAACTGACTGCCCATTAGTGAAGATGGCAGCATACAGGTTGCAAACTGCCAGAGATGAATGGTAATGCTAACGGATAGCTCTCTCCAAGTATTACCCACTCTCCCAGGCTCTTTACATTTCAATATCCGTCACCTATATGGTGTCATTTTTATATCATCAAAGATGGTGACATCAATACAAGTGCAAGCAGTTTCAAATTTAAATGATGCCTTCGTTAAAAAAGGTATTATAGCATTGTCTTGTCTCTCTTGATCTTCCTCCTTTGTTCTCCGTGTCTGAATGTACCATACAAGCACAATATGAGATTGATCAAACAGTCAGTGTGAAAGAAGCTGTCTCTTACTACAGGATCAATGCGATAGAGAAAGTGAAGTGTGGCGTCCCGGTTCTCCATTTGCAGATAATGCACGCAGCCGAACACTGCAATTAGTGGCAGGGGGGAGGAGCGGAGCTGCTATGGCGCTCTGAGACAAATGGGCTCATCAGACAGCTCTCTCTGTAGCCCAGAGTCACATACTGCATTCCAATTTCCACTGGCACCACACACACATACACACACACACACACACACACACACACACACGGTGTCTGGACGTGAGGGAGGGCCGCAGAGACAACCGCAGGTAAAACACACAAGATGTTTACACTTGATTGACGTCAGGCTCACAAGGACAAATGGACTAGGGGGCTTTATTACATTTCTCACAGTTGTGCTATACGCTAGTCTGTCTTGTCGTATGTTGTTTGCGGTAGCCTCAGCATGACTTGTCTTTGGGAAGTCAGTTCCTTCAGAAAAACGACAACACATGACTGGAAACATATGCATAAAAAGTCTGGTTCAATTCATGAATTGGAATTTGAATTGGCCACATCCCAGGAAGTCTGTCTGTCAAATGTTTGGGGTTATTTTTTAAGTTTTTGAGTCTCTTATGGTAAAAACTACAGTAAAAATAGTAATATTTTGACATATTTAAAATATTTGTTTTCTATTTTAATATATTTTACAACTATTTATTCCTATTATGGCAAAGCTAAATTTTCAGCAGTCTTCAGTGTCACATGATCCTTCAGAAATCATTCTAATATGCTGATATACACTGCTGCTTTTGTAGAAAATTATATATATATATTTTTTCAGGATTCTTTGATGAATAGAAAGCTTGAAAAAACAGCATTTGTTTGAAATAGAAATGTTTTGTAACAATGTAAACATATTAACAGTCAATTTTGTTCAACTCAATCCATTCTCAGCTAAATTATTCATTTATTTATTTAAAAAAAGAGAAAAGAATATTCCAGGATTTTTCTCCATATAGTGGACTTCAATGGGAGCCAACGGGTTGAAGGTCCAAATTGCAGTTTCAATGCAGCTTCAAAGAACTATATGTGATCCCAGCCAAAGAATAAGGGTCTTATCTAGTGAAACGATCTGTCATTATCTAAAAATCAATCAATCAATCAATAAAAAAAAATCACATAATTTTTAACCAGAAATGCTCATCTCGCACTGTCTTTGCAATGCATGTCTACGACTTCATGCATGATAATGTACATGGATATTGCTGTGTTTTATCAATCTAGTGACTGATGCATATCAAAGAGCTCTTAAAGTCGTGGGCTTGTTTCATGCAAATCACCAAATTGCATTAATTAACAAAAGGGTAATTTTGTTATATTATAGTAAATTATTTAAAAAAATAATATATTGCCACCTTGAAATTATAAGGTCCTAAGGTTCTCAGTTTTTGAATATTGAATTTCAAGTTTTTGCATTCCATATACTTTGTAGACACACACACACACACACAAATTCACAAAATAAGAATATGTACTCAATTTTGACAAAAATGCCAGACAGAACCTAATAATTCCAAGCTTATGCACTCTTAATGAAAACGATATAAAAATTGTCACTGGGTTGTTACTTTTTCAAAAGGTACACTTTTGTACCTTATTTACCCCTAAAGTGTACATATCAGTACCTAAATAATATATTGTAGTATGTTGTTTGTGGTAGCCTCAGTATGAAATGTCTTTGGGTTCGTTCAGGAAAACAACAACACATGACTGGAAACATATGCATAAGAAGTCTGGTTCAATTCATGGAATGGAAGTTGAATTGGCCACATCTTACAGGAAGCAGAACTGAAATTTGATTAATATGAATGGAAAGGAATTTATAGAATTACAATCAATCAATTAAACAATCAATGTCAGTCTGTCTGTCTGTCAAATGTCTGGAATCATTTTTTAGGTTTTTAAGTCTCTTACCCCCAATTTCCACCAGATGCGTAACGGCTGCGGAACGGCTCCGCTGCGTGACAGCTCTGTGTTCCGTCGTCCGTCAATACCCACCAGGTCCGGATTTGTTGCGGAACTGCTGCGGTCATGACTGACAGCTGACGTCACGAGGCCCCATGTAATCTCGCGAATTCTGGTGTGATCGCACGATATGTAGTTTCTATAAACAGAACTACCAAACCTTTGACGTTTTCAAGGTGTAGTGTAGGGAAATATGAGCGCGGTGTATTTTATTTTGAAAATTAAACGGATCTTTTATTTTGTTTCTGGCTGTTCTGTTTCGTCACTCGACTTCCTGTCCTGCGTACTCTGCCCTGTAGTGCTGCGGAGCGCTCCGGCATCCGGCAAAAATAGAAGCTCTGCGTATCTGCTCCGGAGGGCTGCGGATCGCCGGAGTCGGAACGCAGCTGTACCGCATTCAGTGGAAATACACTCATTGACTTTAAAGGAACACTCCACTTTTTTTGGAAATAGGCTCATTCTCCAACTCCCCCCGAGTTAATAAGTTGATTTTTACCGTTTTGAAATCCATTCAGCCGTTCTCCTGTTCTGGCGACATCACTTTTAGCATAGCTTAGCATAAATCATTGAATCCTATTAGACCAGTAGCATCGCGTTCAAAAATGACCAACGAGTTTCGATATTTGTCCTATTTAAAACTTGACTCTTCTGTAGTTATATCGCGTACTAAGACCAGCGGAAATGTAAAGCTGCGGTTTTCTAGGCCGATAAGATTAGGAACTACACTCCCATTTCAGCGTAATAGTCAAGGAAGTTTGCTGCCGTAATATGACCGAAGCAGGCGCAGTAATACCACACAGCACATGTGCAAATGTTTACTTCCGTCAACATATCCAACGTGCATGCACAGCACAGGCAGCGTTCCTAGCCATGGAGACATTTGTGAGAGACGATTTAGAAGATATTTACTTTGGTGCAGATCCTGAACCGTATCAGTTTGAACCAGAATTCACTGAAGCTAAGGTTTTTGAATGCGAAAGACAAGAAAGTGTGTCTGAACTCTCTGGGACAGAAGGGATGAGGAGAGCAGATTCGAGCTGGTGGGGCTTGCCAACCCATGCCAACTGAAAGTGAGTGCCTGTGTTGTCGCGAGTGGGACCAGGTATTGCCATCGATGGCAAGGGTAGATCTACCTGATGAGGAAGTTGCATGTCGCAACATCCGAGGACTTGGATGCAATGCTGCATCCTGCAGTAGTAGACTTTTTTTCCGGTTTGATCAAATAAACTAGAAAAAACGTCACACGCCGAGTGGACCTAATGGCCAGCTGTCGCAAGAGTAAGTTATTCCTGCAACCACTACAATATATAATATAAAGATTTTAAATGCATACTGTCAGTTTGCATTTTCAGGCTTATATTCATGATGTACACTTTTAGTCAAAACTGACTTTAAACACCACCGACTGTTCGCAATAACTTTCTTTTGCAATCATACATGGAATTTGGTCATAGCAAATACTAAGCCAACTGTTCGCCCAAAACTACTCTTCAGGGGTTGCATTTCACAGGTAACGTTAGCCAACAATATCATGTTTCACTTACAGCCGTGGGCGATGCTCCTTGTTGTCCTGTCTGTAACGTTAGTTTGAAGATTGTTGGGATCGCCGTGTCCTTTAGACGCCGTGCTGTAGTACCGGTAAAACTATCCAAATAGTCATCTGGTTCAAAATCCTCGGAGCAAACACGCCATTTCTTGATCGTTGCTAACGGTGTTTTGAGATCCATGTTCAGAGCAGCCAGCCATTGATTCATTAGTCGGAATTGCTTTTTTTTTTTCGTGGGAATTCTATGAAACATGGTAGTAGAGTAAGTCTTCGACTTACTATCACAGCCCCTTACAATGCACATAACCATAGCTAATCACACAAAGGTAAATCCAGCCACTAACAATTTACCAGCTGCAACTCTGACAGCTGCAACAACCGGAATTACACAAACTTAGCACCGGTCACATTGGAAGTTACCTAGCTGGGATCTAATTTCAGGCGCTTTGTGATATTAATGCGCCTGCTTCGGCCATGTTACGGCAGCAAACTTCCTCGACTATTACGCTGAAATGGGAGTGTAGTTCCTAATCTTATCGGCCTAGAAAACCGCAGCTTTACATTTCCGCTGGTCTTAGTACACGATATAACTGCAGAAGAGTCAAGTTTTAAATAGGACAAATATCGAAACTCGTTGGTCATTTTTGAACGCGATGCTACTGGTCTAATAGGATTCAATGATTTATGCTAAGCTATGCTAAAAGTGATATCGCCAGAACAGGAGAACGGCTGAATGGATTTCAAAACGGTAAAAATCAACTTATTAACTCGGGGGGAGTTGGAGAATGAGCCTATTTCCAAAAAAAGTGGAGTGTTCCTTTAATGGAAACCTATTGACTCCGACGCCGTGCCGGAGCCGTAACGCAGCCGTTACGCATCTGGTGGAAATTGGGGGTTATGCTCACAGAGGCTGCATTTATCTAATAAAAAAAAATGTAGTAAAAACAGTAATATTCTGAAACATTTAAAATAACTGTTCTCTATTTTAATATTTTTTAAATTAATGTACTCCTATTATGGCAAAGCTATTTTTTAGCAGTCTTCAGTTCACACGATTCTTCAGAAATCATTCTTATATGCTGATTGCTGCTCAAGAAACATTATGATGTTGAAAACATCAAGAAAATGAGATTCTTTTTTCCAGGATTCTTTGATGAATAGAAAGCTCAAAAGAACAGCATTTGTTTGAAATATAAATGTTTTGTAACAATGTAAAAAATATTTACAGTCAATTTAGTTCTACTCAATTCATTCTTGGCGAAAGCATTAACTTATTTCTGTAAAAAAAAAAAAAAAGAATATTCCAGGACTTTTCTCCTTCAATGGGAACCAACAGGTTGAAGGTCCAAACTGCAGTTTCAATGCAGTTTCAAAGGGCTCTACACGATCCAAGCCGAGGAATATGGGTCTTATCTAGTGAAACGATCAGTCATTTTCCAAAAATAAATAAATAAATAAATAAATCATATACTTTCTAACCACAAATGGTCATCCTGCACCATCTATTCAATGCACGTCTACAATTTCACACATTATAATCACATTGGAAAGGTCACACACGGTTACAGTAGTTCTTCATCACTGTACTTCAGTTCAAAAAGGTAGAGCAGGATAAAAAATATCCATCTTATTAAGTCAGTCACCTTTATTTATATAGTGATTTTAATGAAACAGATTGCGTCAAAGCAAGGACAACAGTAAATACTCAATTTTCAGTTAAAGGCAGTTTATCATTGAATTCAGTGATGTCATCATCCAGCTCAGGTCAGTTAAAATAGTATCTGCTGGAAATTTAATGTCCCCAACTAAGCCACCCCAGTGGCGATAGCAGCAGGGAACCAAAACTCAGAACCAAAAATCGGTGACAGAAACTGAGAAAAAAAAACTTGGGTGAAACCATTCTCAGTCTGGAGACCAGTTCTCCTCTGGCCAAATGAACCAGCAGTTTGTTCCAGGCTGCAGCATAGTCAGATTGTGCAGAGGACTCATCTTGTGCCGATGGCCATTTTCTCAAAATCATCTTACTTCAAAAATCGTTGTTTTACCTTTTTGTTTTTTGTAAAGGGTTGACTTTCTTTGCACGTTTGCTTTGTAAACACTGGGTCGGTATTTCCACCTACATGCGTGAAGTCGAGCTAGTGCAAGACGAGCATTTGTGGTTAAAAGTATATAAATTTGTATTTTCGTTTTAAAATGACAGATCGTTTCACTAGAGAAGACCCTTATTCCTTGGCTGGGATCATGTAGAGCCTTTTGAAGATGCACTGAAACCACAATTTGACCTTCAACCTGCTGATCCCCACTGAAGTCCACTATATGGAGAAAAATCCTGGAATGTTTTCCTCAAAAAAAAACAACCTTAATTTTTTTCAACTGAAGAAAGAAAGACATAAACATCTTGGATGACATGGGGTGATTAAATTACCAGATTTTTTTTATTCTGGAATCTAACTAGTCCTTTAACAGAATAATATAAATCAAATCAACAACTGAGCCACTCAAATATCTGATTTTAAGCACAGCATGCACATAAGACTGAATGGAGAGAAAGAGACTGAATTCAAATGAATTGTGTCACAGCATAAAATGATTCTTGACTTCTTGGTTGTAATGAACTGCTGTTGACCTGAGAGCATCAAAATATTCACACAAGTTGCTCTATAGAATTGCAACACTGACTAGTTCAATTACGTGTTTTTTTTTTTTTTTTTGTTAGAGAAGCTCAAGGACACTGTTTTAATTGCAAATTGGGGTCGCTAGGTGTGAAACACGACATTGAACCGCTTAGATGCTGTTCTGTGGTCTCAAGAGGATATAGCAATGTTAAGAGATTAATATATGAAACGCCAGATTCTCTGCGGAAAACATGTCAAGCTTGTTGCCTCGCTCGTTGCTCTGCAGTTTCACAGTGGAAATAACAACATCTAATTATTATTCTGCTCGGACAATCAAAGGAAAGACACGCACAAGTCCAAACAATTATTCAACATTGAGTACGCCGATGTTTTTTCAATACATTAATTTCTCTTCCCTGTTCCTACATGAAAACAAAAACCTTTCAACGGTTTAGATTACATGCCTGGGGGAATTTAATTTACAGCACTGCACATCAAAGTTATGCAAGGGGGAATTACTAAGGAAGCTCTGCCTTTGGAAACCTGAAATAAGTCATAATCATTAAAATCGGTCTTTTCCTCTGAATTTCAGTTAATTGGGCCTTGAGGACTCACCGTTTTTTACAGCGAGTCGTTGAGAGCTTAATGCATGTCACTTTTTTTATGCACTAGAGACAGAGATAGATGAAATGCACTGACACTTTGAAACCCCTCTAATCCAAGCACAATGATAATGACCTGAGCTGCACAAGCAAAATTCACACAAGGTCAAATTGAACTCAAGATTGAATTGGTTACAGTGAACAACTGATGCCCTTCTTCAGCAATAGGTGTCTTAGCAAGGACATTTCTACCATCTCTCTTAGGAAACCAGAGATGAGATGTCACTTACTTGTACACTAACGTTCAAGTGTTTGGGTCAGAAAGATTTTGTTGTTGTTGTTGAAAGAAATTGATACTTTTATTCACCAAGGACACATTAAATTGATCAAAACTGACCGTAAAGACATTTATAATGTTACAAAAGATTGCTTTTTCAAATAAATGCTGTTCTTTTGAACTTTCATCAAAGAATCCTGAAAAAAAATGTTAAGAAGCACAGTGTTGTCAACATGGCTAATAATAAAATATTTATAATAAAAGTTCTTGAGCAATACATCGGAATGGCAAATCAGAATGTTATTATGACTTCTGAAGAACCACATGACAATAAAGACTGGAGTAATGATGCTGAAAATTCAGCTTTCCATTAGAGAAATAAACAACAAAAATATAAAAAGGTAACATTTTATTTTGATAGTCCACTTTAGACATTCTACTAACAGTAAGTAACTTTGCAACTACATGTCAGCTAGCAGTTATTAGAGTATTAGTAGCTCAACTGTCTGCTTATTATCTTCTAACACTTTATTTTGATGGGTCCACAACATACAACATAATGACTATAAGAAACTTTGCAAGTATATGTCGACTTTTTCTATTAACCCTAAACCTAACCTAACAGTCTACTCTAGACTCTACAATTAGTTGAAATGTAGTTGCAAAGGAAAGGAAAGGAAAGGAAAGGAAAGGAAAGGAAAGGAAAGGAAAGGAAAGGAGGTGAAGTGAGGCCAAGTATGGTGACCCATACTAGGAATTTGTGCTCTGCATTTAACCCACCCAAGTGCACACCCACAGTAGTGAACACACACACACCGTGAACACACACCCAGAGCAGTGGGCAGCCATTGCTGCGGCGCCTGGGGAGCAGTTGGGGGATTGGTGCCTTGCTCAAGGGACTCATCTCAGTCGTGGTATTGAGGGTGGAGAGAGTGCTGTACATTCACTCCCCCCACCTACAATCCCTGCCGGACCTGAGACTCGAACCTGCAACCTTTGGGTTACAAGTCCGACTCTCTAACCATTAGGCCACGGCTGTTTGTTATAACTAACAAAGTTAGTTATAGTTAGTAGAATGTCTAAAGTGGACTATCAAAATAAAGTGTAAACCAAAAAGAACAATTAAAATACACTAAAATAAAAAACAGCCATTTTAATGTGTAATAATATTTCACAATATTATTGTTTGTACCGTATTTATGATTAAATAAATGCAGGCTTCGTAAGCATAAAAGAGACTTCTTTCAAAAACATACCAAAAAATCTTACTGATCACGGTTTTTGAATAATAATGTACATTGATATTGCTGTATTTTATCATTTAACATTTTTGTGTATTCTAGGGACCGATGCACAACAAAAAGCTCTTAAAGTCTTGGGCTTGTTCCATGCAAATTACTAGACTGCAATAATTAACAAAAGGGTAATTTTATTAGATTATTGTAAATTATTTAAAAGTAAATAATATATAGCCACCTTGGAATTCTAAGTTTGTAAGGGTTTTGGTTTTGGGATATTGAGCTTCAAAGGTTTTGCATTCCATATACTTTAGATAGAAATATTTTGTTTTCCCAAAATGTACACAACTTACAAAACACACCCATTCTGTTGTAACAGAATAAGATTGTGAATAACTCATTTTTGACAAAAATGTCAGACAGAATCTCATAATTCCAAGCTGATGATTTGTTAAAAATATATTTAAAAGTAATGTTTTGACCTTTAAACATGCTTTAAACAACTTAATTGAAGTCAATAAACCATTCTTTAGAAGATCCAACAATAACTGTTCCCTTATGCATTCTCAGGAAAAAAAGGTATAAAAGTTGTCACTGGGTTGGTACTTTTCAAAAAGCACTTTTTTACCTTATTTACCCCTAAAGTTTATATATTACTACCTGAATAGTACATGTTAATACATTCTGAAAGCGTACCGCCACAGTGGCAGCATTTCTACCTTTTTTTCTGAGAGTGTGGAGAGAAGCTACAGTTGTCCCATCACCTCCTGTCAAATACTTGTTTCCAACCCTAAATAACAATCATCAACAGCAGAAAATAGCAAAGAATAGTATTTGAAACTCTAAGGCAAACAAACAGGTGAGTCCGGCTGGGCCTGAAATGGTTAAAACAGACAACCTACTATTAAAACGTATTAACAAAAGAACATGACTTCAATGACACACAGTGTCTTAGTCACAAAGAACGCACCGTGGAAGATTGAGTGCGCAATGTGAACGTTAAAACCACAGAAGCACGACCGACATCATTAAAAGCTTTTCTTCATTATCATTCAGTGTTTACACAGTACTGAGTGTTTCTCTTAGAGGCTAATTCTTTGATAGAAAAACAGACTAATGGCACAAAGTGTAATTAAAGAGTGTGATGAGGCATTTAGACTCCGCTGGGGTGAATTGGCTTTCTGTGCCCACAGCAAACTCACTCTCATTCACTGCCGTCCAGGAACATGTAGGCCACCCATTGGCTGTCTGTGATCTCCATGGAATAACACTATTGAGTACACAATGTTCTCTCTGTATAATGGAACAAATCTCCGCTAGGAGTTAGTAACCTGTCCAAAAGAACAGAAATCCCTGCGGGACCTCTGTGCCTGCAGGGGTGTTGATCTTTAAGTATCTAACTCCCATGCACAATCCCCTTCTGCTGTATTTGCCCTCACGCCTGGGACTTGGCCAAACAGACCTTTTGGAGACTAAATTCACCTGAACTTTCAATCTGAAATTAAATCTTTTCCAGTAAATTAAATGCATGTGCCAGAACAAGTTGGAGGCCGTCAATTCATGAGTTATCAGCATGAATCCACAACTGAAGCCTGGTCAAAAGTTCAATGTTACAGAATCTGTAATTGTTGTTCAACAGTAGAATTTGTAATGAGGGAAGTATAACCTTCAACTGTTCTCACTCAGAGAGAAGTGGAACTTTGTAAAAGATAGAATCAAAAGGAGTTATAGTAAGAAAAATACGGCATTTAATGGTGGGCAATTAAGGATGAGATCGAAAAGTTCAACCTTTTTTCTTATAGGATTAGCCACTGCTTGAAAGAACACCGCAATAACTGAATTCAAACACTTTTTCTCAACCCAGGCTCATGAAAATATGTACCTTTATATACATTTCTGCAACACTGTAATTACACACCTTACTGCATGGTTCGCGGCAGTTTCAAAGTGAAATGTCCAGAAAGTGGCAATAAAACACACATTCAATATGTGACCGTAACATGCTTTTATTACGTACAATCATACATTGATGTGTTTTTATTACGCTGCTTGAGGTATGTATTGCAGCTGTTCAGAATTCAAATATCTGGGGAGTATTGTAAAGGTTAATGCTCTGTTGTGTTGAAAATATCCCCTACACCAAACCCAAATCTAAACCTAAATGATAGTGTTAATAAATGCAAAAGTAATATAAAAATGTATTTGTTGATGCAGCCATGCTATTTTAACTTCCTTATGGGGATTTGTGCTGTTTTGTCGAACCGTAGTTTTATGGGGTTCGTACCACTTTTCATCACTCAAGTGCAACACCGTATCATGTGAGCTACCGAGCAAACCTAATGAATTTGAAAACAGTATATGAAGCTGTATATGTGACGACAACATTCAAAAGTATCAAATCGCGCAGGATGTTAACATTTTGAAGTCATAACGTAATATTCTGCAAGTAACTGTGTGAAAATTAGGCTCAAAACTTACCTATAAATCATACTTTGTGTGAAAAGAAATAAAAGTTGTTGGAGTTTTACTGCCTCTAGTGTTCATTTCAACTAGAAAAAACAGCAGTGATTCATACATGTAGGTAATTTTTTTTAGTTTTGCAAAAATGTATATAGAGGCACGTATTTTATTGCCGATGTTGTTTTTTCTGTTATCACAATCACAATGTACAATGCATGTAACCAAAATAACAACAGCTAAATATCAGTAAATAAATATCAAAGATGGCAACAATTTCCATAATACTGGAAAACCTTATCTCATTTGGCAGCAGGGTTGCCAAGTCCTTGTTTTTTCCCACGGAATTGGGATACTTTTAAATTTATGCAATATGTCAAACCTTTAACACGGGTTAAATGTTGGACATATTGTTTAAATTATATTTAACTGAAATGCTTGTACTAAAATATTTTATATTCTAAATAAAACTGATTCTGATAAAACTGCGCAAATGTTTCGGGAGCCTCTGAGCTTTTAATGATCACTACGAAATTATATTTTGCATAACAGTGACCATAAAACATGTATTTTAGTGTAAAAAAACACCCTTTTACCTTGTCAAAATCATCTCTGCAAAAAATCTATTCAGTCTATTGCATGTTTCTTTAAATGCAAATGAACTCTGCTTGCCCCGCCCCTCTCTGCCATGAGATGATGAGTCGTAATGTTTACTTTAGCCGCATTTAGCCACATAAGAAAGGCCATTTGCAAAGATGCATAAAAAACCCTTATACTCACTTCTGCTGTGGGTGAAGCTGCATCACTAATGATTTGCACGAACATGGATGCATATGTAGATCAGGATCTGCGCTTTCCTTTTAAAACCGAAAGAAACGTTAATTCTCTGCATCTTCAGCGGCTCAGATGTCAGGACTAAATGACGACTGCTATGTTCATTATTACATCCAACAACAGAACACCTTAACTGCTCAATCAGAGACTTTCTTGTCTTTCCCTGCACCTGAGTCGACACAATGACGATCGGAGTCGGACTGTTTCAGCTCAGTGAGGGCGAGTCTAAGGTAAGACGCTCATGTCAATCAACTATCGGGGAAGCTGCCTCTGTCGGTGTGCCGTCACACCAACAAGAAGCCGAGAATGACCTGATTTTAAAAAGGGGATATTACTTTTAAAGATTAAAAAAAATACCACTAGGTGGATTTTTATCATTGTAGGGTGGTTGTGTACACAAACTGCCAACACACATTAATGTTCAAACAACATGTAAAAGTGAGTTTTGCATTCGATGACCCCTTTAAATGTTCATTATGTTTGCACTGTATGACTTGAACTAGTTGTTTAGTGTGGATCTTTATTAATCAACATTAATCAATATTAATCAACAAAACATTAATAAAATAGTCCATGTGACATCAGTGGTTCAACCAATTTTATGGAGCTACGAGAATACTTTTTGTGCGCAAATGACTTTATTCAAGTTTTTCTTTTCTGTGTCTCTGCCGCCATTCACGAGAGTACAACAATTGCATGTGACTATTTTAACAATGCCCTTACCATGTTTCTAGACCTTGAACGTAGTAGTTGCGTTGCTGTCTATGGAAGGTCAGAAACCTCTTGGATTTCATAAAAAAAAATATCTTAATTTGTGTTCCAAAGATGAACAAAAGTCTTACAGGTTTGGAACAACATGAGGGTAAGTAACTAATGACTGAATTTTCATTTTTGGGTAAACTAACCATTTAATAGCATTAGTTTTGAAAATAAATAAAATAAAATAGCCACTGTATGATATGACAGACAACTTGATGTCTAGTTTGGCTTCATTCACACAGCAGAGGTTTACCAAATTCACTCTTTAGTCCTTAAAATTTAAGAGAGGTCTTAGGTTATACAATACAGTTGTTTCTCTTGTTCATAACAGAACTGTGTGTGAACAACAGAACTGCATTTATCAAACAGGACTGACTGTGTAATAGTGTTTTCAGTACCACAACCATCTCCACCCAGAATGAAGAAGAATCAAAGCTGACGCTTCCTGTTTTCTGTCCGACATCTAAGCAGATTACCTTTTCCCATCCACCCCTCCAGACCTTCCTCTCCCCTAAAAGTTTATCTGGAAATTTCTGCACAAAAGGTTGCAATGTCACAGTCAATATGTCACAGCACGCGCCAGGCACTAGAAAAGACACATGTGACCCTGGAGCACCGAACCGGAGCGGTTTCATGATGATGGATGTGTAACGAGAAACCCGAGGTCTCCGTGCCAATTCCATACGTGACGACGCTTGGCCGCCGGTTCACTCGGGTTTTCCGTGGCAGGCCGGGCCTATGAGGCCTCCGCTCTCTACCTGCTGTGCTGATTGCATCCTGATTCAGCCGAATCAGTTTAGTTGTAATGTGACAAAGCAATGGAACGTGGCAGAGCGCTCATAAAATTGCATTTCGCAGGGGTCTCCACTTGCTTTTCCTCTCCCTTAGTCATGGTTTCCTTCCACAATGATGCATTTCCACTGATGTGATTTATTTCGGGAAGAGGCGCAGAGACAATTGCAGTTAAAAGGTAAATGGTCCTAATCTAGTGCACAGTCCCATCCTATTAACCTGCGAGTTCTGACCACATCAACATCACTCCCGGCTAAGCCGCCGGGATACTTCTGCCTTTATGACTCATTTTGGTTATATAGCCTTAGACCTTCACCTCCTCTGTGATTTTATTCAAACTCATTTGCAATTCAGCTGACCACACGCATTCAGTGCAAGGACGCCAACTATATTGAGGAAATAAAACATGCTCCATTCATTTTCTTTTCGACAGAAACTGCCTCCCTAGTTCATTTACGAGTACACGACCACTAAAATTAGGATCTCATGGTATAATGACTAAAAATGCATGCCAATTTTCATTTAAAAAAAAAACATACTGGCAGCCTTTTTTAACAGTACTACACATGTACTCGACACACTCTCACAGAATTGTAATTCTGGCACAGACGCTCCATGTTTCCATGGCCACCCGGCTCTATTTCTGCTCTACGAGAAATTGCTCAATGCACGCAATACAAAGATTAAATGTATCAAATAAACAATCCCTTAATTTCATCAGCGCCACAGGACTAGATTGTGGCCAAACCCTCTCGAGCATTAAAGCCCCACCTAACAATCTGCAACTGCATGACACAGTGGGTTAGTTTCATATTGGTTGTCACCTGCTGGCTGTCAATTTGAGCCGGGAAAATAATCAAATGCTTGAGTCGAGAGCGCCCGCCGTGCTCACAAGACGCTAAAAGAGAAAAGGGGGGACAGACAGACGGTTCATTTACTACAACTATTTGTAATGAAGCATTTGCTGCCAAAATCCTCTTTATCACATTGTAACACTGGCCCGATACAGAATTACAGAGGGCTTTAATCTGAACGTTCATCCAGCAGATGATTACGTGTCGCTGCTCTAAGGCCTCACGATAGCCATTGCCTGTCAGCTTGAAAAGGTCCGAGTGCGGCATGACTGCACGTGTCTCTATTAAACAAGCCTACCTCTCTCGGTCTGGCGTCTGTGCTGGAGGAACATTACCATTTGCGCATTGTCTCTCCTAGTTGAGGGCTAGAGGCACAAATCAATGCTGTCAGAATTTACGTTTGGCTGTTCCATTCATTTTAAAGGACTTTACAGCGCTAAGCACATCTTACCCGGCAGGTACTTTTAAATTTTATTATATATTCATATCCTACCCTCTCACTCTGTCTGTCTCACACACAAACTGACGCCCTTAAGACTTCCCATAATGCAAAATAAAGCACTAGCGTGTCTGGTTTTAAGGCTCACAAACCAACAGTGGCTCCATTTCCAAAACTAGTGAGCTGCCTTGCTGTCTGCTACATACTAATTGAAACAGAACCTCATAAATATTTGGAGCACTCTGCACATAAATATATATTATATTAAAATTGATCTGCACACATACAGTACGTTCAAGTAAAGCAGTAGGGGAGAATTGCGTACGATGAGCCATTTTTTACTTATGAGGTCCTCAAGGAAAAAATTAGGCAGTACAATGAAAGTATTTTCAGGATGTTTCATATCATTTTAAATTATCAAAATGCATCTATGACAAAGGCTCAATTTGCCCCAGGTTAGGGGTAAGTTAGTTGATCTGAATCAGTGGGTAAGATGCATCATTTGAGTGTAAACCAACATATTCTCAGGTCAGGACCATTTGGCAACACTTTTTGATGCACAGGCCAGGGTACCTCTTTAACGTAATTTTTTGACATGCAGGGTCCTCCATTGCTTTAAATAATAAAAAAAACAACATTTGGCATTAATATGCCAAAGTGAAATGCATTGGGAACTGTATTGCATAATTCAATTATATACTGGGTAATAATATTGGCATTATAGCATATATGTTGGGGTGTGATTTTTTTAATGTAAAAAAGTCACAATTTTATTTGCACTGCTGAATTTATTTGATCAAAATATACAAAAAAGGCAATATTGTGGAATATTATTTCAATTTAAAACAACTCTTTTCTATGTGAATATATTTTAAAATGTAATTTATTCCTGTGATATAAAGATGAATTTTCAGCATCATTACTCCAGTCTTCAGTGTCACTTGATCCTTCAGAAATAATTATAATATGCTGATTTATTATCAATGTTGAAAACAGATGTGCTGCTTAATTTTTTATTTTTTTTTTGGGGGGGGGGGGGGATCTGTGATACTTTGTTTTAGGATTCTTTGATCAAAAAAAGGCAAAAAAAAAAAAAAAAACCCTACTGTTCAAAAGTTTGTGGTCATTACATGTTTATTCTTTCTTTTTTTGAAAGAAATCAATACTTTTATTCACCAAGGTTGTGCTAAATATGTGTGACACTTAAGACTGGAGTAACAGCTGATGAAAATTCAGCTTTGCATCACAGGAATAAATAATATTTTAAATTATATTAAAATAAAAACCATTATTTTATATTGTAATATAATTTTTTCTGTATTTTTGATCAAATAAATGCAGCCTTTATGAGCATAAGAGACTACTAGACAAGTCTTACTGATCCCAAACTTTTGAGTGGCAGTGTACATTACACTATTTACACATTTATGAGCATGTAGCCCAACCCCTGCCCCTAAACCATTTGTCAATAAAACACAGAATATAACAGGCAGATACTACTACAGTCATAATTTATTCAAAAAATATGAATATGCCAAGTCTTTCAAGGCAAAACGTTTCATTTCTGAGAGGAATAGATACGCTCGCCGTCTCCATCCGAAGTTAAGCACATAAACTTAAATTTTAGCCTTTAATTGTTTGCATTTCTGAAACAATATGTTGAACACCAAAGTGGTAACCTTCCCAAAAACAGACAAAACAGAGAGTTTGTTAAGTTAAATTAAATAAAAACTGAATTAGAATGAAGACATAAAGGACACTGAAATGAAACATTTTAGTCCAATGATTTTTGGCATGGTAGCTTTTCTGCAATGTCGAACAGGCCATTAGGGACCACAGATCTGTATGATAATGGGATGAAAAGCATCCTCTGGTTCCTATCAGAAAAGGAATTGTTGCACTTCTACATTGCCTCTATCAAATAAACTACAAATAATATGTATATATAGGATAAACTAGACCAGCTGCATAATATCACATTAAAAGTCCAGTTAATGCTTCAGAGATTTAACTTTAGTGCCTTATGGTGAGGTAACTTAAAACATTGGCTCAATTTAACCCACAGCATTTGGCTCATTTTGCCCCATAGCTGCCATTTTTGGCAAAACTAGCTTACCAATTCAGGCTACTATTTATGATTTGCATGGCTTTATATGTTGCTAAATCACTTATTTGCATCATAAATATTTTTAGACCTGGATACATTTCCTTTGATGTTACATCTGCTAAATTTTTACTTTGACAAGACAAAAACAGTTTTTAAAGTAAACGAGTGTCTTCCAATCCTCCCATGTGATTCTCCTTTTCACAGTTTGGCAGAAATGATGGGTGATTCCAAAATATATGGCCACATGACAGTATAAGTGTATAGTTGCTAAGATACAGGGAGTGGGTCAACTTACCCCACTCTCCCCTATATAGCAAATCTTAACAGTTAGACTTATTTAGCTGCAAAATGTAAATACTATTATCGCCCAGCTTTTTATAGTAAGTTGGATATAAACAGTATGTTCAACTTTATCTGCATACATACTGTTTATCGACATAGATATATAATATATAGCATAGCTCAACTCCTTGATTGCTTGTATTGTTGTTAAATGTAAACCATTGTCTCCCAGATCTAATCTGCTGAGTTCTACTACAAGGCATGAATTTAAGCTTTAACTATAAGCAATTATGATTTTCTGTAAAGCCGATGTGGAATTAGCTCATCGCTAAGCTAAACAACACTTAAGTAGGCACACACAAGGCATATTGGATTAAAAAAAAAAGTTTTTTTAATTAGATTTTGAAATAATACTTAACCATACTGTATGAATTCTTATTAGAATAACATATCACCTGCTATCTTGGATGAATGTTTTTATTCAGTTTTTCAGAATTCTATTATGGGACTGCCTTCTTAATAAAGTATGAATGCTTTACTGCCTTTGAATTTGGCCAAAATGTAATTTAAGTTGCTAACCTGGTGTCAAGAATGTGCTTCTGATGCCTCAAAGCACAGCTTAGACTGCCAGCTTACTACAGTATGTATGAAACAGAGAAAATACTCCTGTGAGTTGTTTATTGGAATTTTAGTCGGTTTACCCTGCATATTAAAATATTAGTTAAATATAAATAGCTTCTCATGTTTTTAATCTCTGAAAAAACCCTTTTAGCTCATCCGTGAATGAACTTTCAGTTATGTATTAAAAGAGCAGATGCTTCAATGTTTATCAGCAACATTTGCCAACAAGCTCTTCCACTGCTAAAAATGAAACACAAACGAAAATGATGCCCAATAAAAAGTTCTGAAATGCACTTTGCAGCATTAAATGGCCTGCAGCGATGCTGAGGACTGGAACAGCAGTAAGGACTTTTGCACTTGCGGAACAGAAAAAAAGACAGAGTAAACAAATCAGAAATTCCATCTTGGACTTAATCTGTTCTTGCGCCGGAGGCTTGGAGCTCATGCCCCGGGGACCCCCTGCAATCGACTTGCTCTCCCAGGGGATACCGCCTGTAGGAACACGCAACCGAATGGAAATCTCAATACACAATCCACACAGACTGATACTGGAGGCATTTACAGTATGCTGAGTATTTTGTGCAGTCAAGCATTCATAATAGAAGCACCACAAAGGCAGTATTTAGGAAGAAAACAAATACCACGCTACTGATCTGAAACAGGACCTCCTTTCTCCGCTCTAGTATTTGAGGATATGGGTGGATGTGGTTTTGAACCTGCTGCAGATTTTGATTTATTGTGTAACTGCACTGTGCAGGACGTGCCCTGCATGTGTTTGTGCGAGCGTTTGACTAGAAAGACCAAGTGGGTCGGGTCTATAAAATGTAGAGAACGCTATCTGTTTTCATTCATATTTATGACAAATTATTTTAGTTGTGGTTTTTGATATATGGCATATTATAAAACTATCACGACTCTTTTTCATTAAACACAAAAATGTCACTAGCAAGAACACTAAGCTGTCCTGAGAAATTAATCACGCTAAACTTTTAAAGATAGCTAAAATGCTAAAACAAAAATGCTAAACTGAAAACTAACCAAAGCTAACTCAAAACTAATTTGAACAGACAAACCTAAAATGGCTATCAAAAAAGAGTTTTTTTTTTTTTTAAAGGAACTGTATGTAAGAAATTTATTTCAGTTAATCATAAAATGGCCCTGACATGTCACTAGACATTAAGAAATCATGTTCATTTCAAATACTTATATCACTGACAACAGTGGTCTGGCCAGGATATTGTCATTTAAAAGTGAAAGTTGCAGCCCATGACTGATGTTATTGTTGTCATTTTGTGTTTTGGTCTGAGGCGCCACCCTCCAGCTATCTACCAATCACGAAGTCAGCAGAGTTTTGTCATCCGGGTTGCCAGCTCTGCTCTAGTTACAGCTGTAGCTACGAACGTGTCGGATAAAACATGTTTAACGTTACGAAACCTAAAAGACCTCGTTATGAATCCGAAATACGTCATGACAAAGTCCGAAATAAAACAAGGATTTGTATAGGAGATACATTTGAAAGATGGAGATGGCTGAAAATGGATCCTGCAGCTTAGCTGGCAACCTTGAGTCAGGGGGAGGGGGAGGGGATACACCATTCTACAATATTTTGAAAGTGATTGCAGTACCAGTTTTGGCCACAATCCTACATACAGTTCCTTTAAACTAGGAACTGGGCAATATTAGAACATATACTATATTATGTGTATATATATATATATATATATATATATATATATATAAACACACACACACATGGTTCAGGAGTTTAACCAAGGCTTATTTATTTATTTAATAAAAAATACAGTAAATATATGCACTACCAGTCAAAATTTTGGAAACTTCCTCATCAAAGAAAATGGGGAAGTGTGTCCAAACTTTTGACTGGTAGTGTATTAATATATATATATCCCAAAAGATATTAAGAAGATGTACAAGAGGCATCATTGTGGAAAAAAAAAATATTTTTCAGCTTTTATTTTCATTTGAAGAAAAAGTGGCATGTCCAAAATTATTCATACCCTTTGCAAACTGTCACAGTCTATGGGAAAATCCAAAGTTCTATACCATTCCAAATAGTCCAAGCTGTTCTAAAGCATCCTAATTACCCTGATTCATTTAATCAACTCAACAGGTGAAAAACAGAAGTGCTCTGCTGTTGGTTTGTGGACAGTCATGGCTAAGACAAAGGAGCTCACTGAGGACCTGCGGCTGCACATTGTGGCTGCTCACAAGTCAGGAAAGGGCTATAAGACCATATCTAAATGTTTTGAAGTTCCAGTGGCTACAGTGCAAAGTATTATTAAAAAATACAATATGTTCCGCACTGTAAAAAAATCTCAGAGGATGTGGTCGGAAGCCAAAAGTGACACCTGTGCTGGCCAGGAGGGTAGTGAGAGAGGTAAAAAAAAAAAAAGAATCCAAGCATCCTGATGAATCTGGGCTCTGCTTTTGGCAACATCTCAAAGCAGACACTGCACACCACTGGATTCCACGGACGCAGACCAAGGAGGACACTACTACTCCAGATAAGGCACACAAAAGTCCGCTTGGCCTTTGCAAAATGCTCATCTGGACAAAGAAGAAGACTTCTGGTCTTCTATTTTATAGTCAGATGAAACAAAAATGAAACTGTTTGGCCACAATAAGGAGAAAAAAAAAGGAGAAGCCTTCAACCCTAAGAACACCATCCCCACTGTTGAACATGGTGGTGAGAACCTAATGTTTTGGGGGTGGTTTTCAGCCGGTCGACCAGGGAACATAATCACAGTAAACGGCACCATGAAAAAGGAGCAATACATCAAAATTCTCAACAACAACATCAGGCAGTCTGCAGAGAAACTTGGCCTTGGGCAACAGTGGACATTTCAGCACGACAACGACCCAAAACACACAGCAAAAGTTATGAAGAAATGGTTAGCAGACAAAAACATTAACGTTTTGCAGTGGCCCAGCCAGAGTCCTGACTTAAATCCAATTGAGATTCTGTAGAGGGAGCTAAAGATCAGGGTGATGGCAAGGAGACCCTCCAACCTGAAAGAGTTGGAGCTCATCGCTAAAGATGAATGGGCAAAAATAGCAGTGGAGACATGCAAAAAGCTAGTCAGCAATTATAGGAAGCATTTGATTGCTGTAATAGCAAATAAAGGCTTTTCTATTGATTATTGAGAATGGTATGAATAATTTTGGACATGCCACTTTTTGTTCAAATGTAAATAGAAGATGAGTAATAATTTTTTTCCACAACGATGCCTTGTGTCATCTTATTATCTTCTGGGAGACACTTTTGGGCTAATTTTTGACACTAATTTTGGGCTTGACTGTATATATAATATATTTAAAAATGTAATTTATCTAAGCCATTCAAAAAAAAAAAAAACTTGCTGGTTGAATAAAAGCAACTTTAAGTCAGAATTTGCCAGGGGTATGAATAATTTCGGGCTTGATTGTACATAATGTATTTTAAAATGTAATTTATATTAGTTATGGTGAAGCTGAATTTTCAAGCATCTATTTCTCCAATTTTAGTATGCTGAAAAAAACCCCTGCATAAATCCGGCCTAAGCTGGTTGCCTAATCATAGCTGGTCAGGAAGCTGATTTTAGAGGGGTTTTGACAACTTCTTTAGCTGGTCAAGCTGGGAGACCAACTGGCCAACCAGCTAAAACCAGCAATTAGCTAGGCTGGGAGACCAGCTAAAACCAGCTACTTCCAGTTTAACCAGCTTAGGCTATTATTATTATCAGTGTTGAAAATGGTTGTGCTGCTAAATATTTTTGTGGAATCTGTGATATATTTCTTTAAAAATCATAATGCTATTGTGAATTAATAAATGCTACAATTCAATGACATAAATGTATGTGATGCAGGTTTAATATATGCGTAAAGGTTACGGGCCTAAATGCTGCTCCACACAAACTGTTATCATTTACATGTGTGGAGTGCCACAAACTCCATCTCTGCATATTGCTGTGAGTCTGAGTTTATTATAAAATTCATCTGGGAACACAACATATGCCATTTCATCAGACTTGCAAGGTAAATCATTTATAAACCCACACAAGCACAGGGGAATTCATTATCTTTTTCAATATGCTAACTATTCATTGTGATTTCAAAATATAAGCTCTAAACCTTATACACATATTCATGAAATTATAATGGCTGCAGCATTTCAGTCATAATATTTAGGGAACTATCTGTATTATTTTTAGGTTTGGACTATTTTTGATGATGATGTTATTGATGATTCTGTTTCAGTATTACTTTTAAATTGTTATCTGCCAAGGGACAAGGGATGTAAATTAGCCTTTGGCTAACTCCCACATACTTACATTTTCTAATGTTCATTAGTATGTACTGTCCCTTCTTAAATAAATAAATTCAAATTCAAATTCAAATTCAAATAACGAATTAAGTGGACATTTGAATTAAATTGTGCTGTAAAGTGTAAAACAATCATCAGATCGTTACCGCCCTCTGCAGTCATTATAATGCATAATGTAAATATATTTTAACAGTTTTGTTCAATAAAATTATATGATTACTTGCTTTTGATACTTTATTTGAACTAATTGTTATTGCCTATTATATATGTAGTTTAAGTCATTTTAATGGCTATTGTTTTACTACAAAAAAATATCCGATTACTCAATTAATCATCAGAATAACCATCTGATTACTCGATTACCAAAATAGTCCTTAGTGACAGTTCTACAGCACAGTTAAGGAATAGTGCTAACCAGCTAAATACGTAGCCTATAAGCAATGGCTTAGCATCCCTCTCACTCTCTTTACGACTGCGGAGGGTGGTCAAAGTGTTTGGTAGAGCTCCAGGTACCCGGGCAGCTTCCACATCTCGTTCTTCTGATGGCATTTAGGAGACTGTCAGAAAGAGGGGAGCGTCACATTTCATAAAACAATTATCACAGACAGCCATGGCAACATGCCTGTTAGTGCTGATTGCTTCCTTTGCATGCTAGCCAGGTGTTTGCAAAAGTCTGCAACCCGCAGATGACTAAATGATTTATAGATGAAAGGGATCCAGAACTCAACAGCGCAGCACAAAGCCAGCACTGAAGGCTTCGCAACAAACACTTGAAATTGTCTCGGGTGCGGAAAGCGGCCGAGAGAGATTACTTCCCAGAAGAGGTGCACTGTAGCGGGATGTTAAATGACTAGCTAGCTTTAAGGAAAGGATTACTCACACTGTGTAAGAAATGGTTCGATATGGAATTCTTAGCCTTTTCTTGTCAGAGCCAGCATGTCCGTGCTGTAACGCTGGAACCCAATGAACGCATTCATCACCAAAAGCCTTCCGTTCCCTTCGCGACGATGCACCCTCGGCCCGCCGCGGACAACATCCCTCGCTTTCAATAAGGCTATTAAAGTTGCAACTCTACCACTGTCAGCCTATTCCACAGCTGAACACATGTAAGAGAGGACCTATGGGAGTCTGAAAGCTACAGAGAGTAAATTAACCCACATACACCACTGCCAAATACAACAGTAATTTCACACCTGGTTGGACAAAAACAGTACCATTCATTTTTCGCTGGTGACAGGAAAAACATAGGCGTTTTAAACATCTACAATAGTACGAATAGTGTGTTAGCTGTCATTCACACGTCCTTAAACTGCGTTTTACGGCTCTGAAATTTTGATTACGGCGCTAATGGATCCACAGATTGCAACAGCTTTTCCAATCTGTTAAATTTAGACAACAATAGATGAAGAATATGTAATGCCCAAATGATGTGATTTTGGCTTCAGGGCTTTATGGTCGAATAATCGGACTACAGTGTTTGTTAGATTTAATAACCTCAGAGCAGCGTTAAAAGCTTGTCTTAACACATCCCTCAAAATCAAAACTCAAATTTGGACAAAGAGCCACTGCAAATCCTCTGGAAATGACTACAGGAAGTAATACATGGACCTGTCTGACACATTAAATAAAAATTCGATAAAAGCGGTGTGTCCATTATGAAGGTATATTGGTCTGATGTGATGTGGCTAATAGATTGGAAAATATAAATCCTTCCTGAAAATAAGCTTGTTTTTGTCACAGGTTTTTTGGAAGACATGCTAATAGCCAATGCTTAAACTTCTAGGCACAAAATAACCACATTTTTCAAAGTTTAAAGGGCAAGAACCAATCTAAAGCCTTTGTGTTACTAAAATTCAACATGTTTTACCATCAAACAGCCATTTATTATTACCTGCACAGCCGCTGTGGTGGAACAAAAGAATGAACAATGCGAGAAAATAAATACTCATTAAAATAAGTCAAGCTTTGTCTTCAAGCTGTCACAGTAGCACAACACCCACCACTACAGAGCTACATACAAGTTCAAAACAAACACATCATGTGCAGGAGAATGCGAGCAAACAGGAAGAAAAGCAATTATAAAACATGATAAATAAAGAAAAATCAGGGACGATGCAACAATCAGAACACCAGCTACTCAATCCACCAGCCTTTATGCATTCCCACTCTCTAATCTGAATCTCCAAGTGGCTTTTAAAAGCCTTGCCTTCACACCAATGCAGCTGCCAGTTGCTGATTGGAATAATTAGAAAATCTCTCTCATTGGTATATCAAACAGAATTGGCAGCTACTAGAAGGTCAAGTTTTGGCTGGCTAGCATAAGCAATCAGGCCCTGCTGGTAGATGCAGTAACTGCACCATTCTGCAAACAAATAAAGCCTGTTTCTCCACTGATGACCATTCAAAAGTAGCCTTGTGTTATGGCAAAATAAATTGCTTTGAAAGCAACATACATAATTGCACATATTTCATTATTATAGGTATAATATTATAGGCTGTGGCAGCTGAATGGGTATACTGATGGTTTTCTTCAGGCATTATAAGCCTCCTTTGATGATAACCAGCCAAACCTTGACACCCCTGGTCTTTCTAACATAATAGCCTGCAACAAAGGCTATGTTCGGAATGGCATACTAACATGCTACTCTTATTTCTGCAGTGGAGTCAGAGGCAAAGTGCTTTGTTAGCATCTACAATATTGCTAAAGCATACGGTATTAAGACAGGGAATACAAAAACAAACAGTGAAATGAAAGGGGGAAATAAAAGAAAAAAGAAATGCATTTCTTGATTAATTAAATACCTAGACACATGGAAGGGATAGTTCAAAAAATGCCCAAAAATGAAAATTCTGCCATTAATTACTGACCCACATTGAGATACTTTTTATGAAATGTGTTGTGGTTCCAAATTTGGAACACCAGGTTGACATAGAAGAGAAGAAATTATTGAATAAAGTTATTATTTTTGTTTTCTTTGAGCACAAAAAGTATTCTCATAGCTTCATAATATTACGGTTAAAACACTAACGTCACATGGACTATTTTAACAATGTCCTTACCACTTTCCTGGACCTTGATTGTGTCAGCTGCGTTGCTGTCTATGCACGGTCAGAAAGCTCTTAGATTTAATCAAAAATATCTTAATTTGTGTTCTGAAGATGAATGAAGGTCTTACAGGTTTGGAATGACATGAGGGTGAGTAATTAAGGACATTTTGGGTAACCTATCCCTTTAACTGCAACTTTTTCATCTTACAAGTTTGACGTTTTTTCTCGCAATTCAGACATTTTTCTCGAAATTTTGAAACTCAGAATTCTGAGATATGCTATAACTTGCAATTGTGAGGAAAAAAATTATGAGATAAAAAGTCACAATTACCTTTTTATTTTATTTTTTTATTCTGGGGCGGGAAAAAAACGTACTTGTAAACCCTGATTCTGAGAAAAAAAATTGCAAGATATAAACTCATTGCAAGAAAACAGTCAACATAGTGGGATTAAATAGTCACAATGACTTTTTTATCTCATGGTGGAATTGGGCTTCCATCAAAATGCAAAGTAAACAGTGTTGGGAAGTAACTAGTTACATGTAACATAATTACATATTTAAAGACATAAAAAATGCAACTGTTTTCTGTTAAAATTAGTGAGGAAAAATGTTTTAATTAATTAAATTAGTTACTTATGAAAATGCTAACTATAATATTTTAACACATACAGATTTAATTGATTTTTTTGCCATTTGTTAGATGTCAGTGTTTCCTGTGATACCTATGCAAAGATTTGATTTCAAAAACAGTATCATAACTATAAAACTATATCGTATTTTGACTTTAAATCAGTATTTAACAGATCTCAAAGTGAAAACAACTGCTAAAGTCTGATTTTGTGGTAGCTGTGCTTTAAAATTAAACTGATACTTTTGAACGTTATATACAGCTTCATATGCATGAGTTTTCTAATAACTCACGATACGGCGTTGAACTTGAGTGATAAGGAGATCCAGTACGAACCCCGTGAAACTACAGTTCGACAAAACAGCTCAAAGCTGCATAAGGAAGTTAAAATAGCACAGCTGTATTCTGCCCTCCAAAGGCAAAGTGCAGTAACTACACATTTGGTCAAATTTGAGCTAATGGTTCAAAATGGGCTTTGTGACAACTGTTTTGTCTTGTGGCAAAGTCTCCTGGTTCAATTTAGTCCCGTTTCAGAGAAACTAGAGTGTCAAAATTGCAGTAACTACAAAATCCAAACTAATACCAAGGCAAACCGCAGTAAGTGATGTTACTGCGTTCTAGCTTTGTTTTCTGGCTTTGACACTGCATCTGCGGTCTGCCGTTACACAATATCCAAAAACGGGTAAGGAAGATAGCAAAATATTAAGTCCTAGTAAGGCAAATGACAGCTTTATAATCATTTTACATGAACTAGCCAGCCGCTAGCAAATAAACAAACATTTTAGCCTACCTGCACTGCTCCATTGAAGGCAATTATCCACTCGTAACGATAATCCAATTTATAATCGTGTTAATGTTTTTTTGATTTGGACATCTCTCCACGTTTCAGGCAGCTGATCAAATTGTAGTGACAGCGGTTACTAGATAGAATAAGTAAGCCTTAAAACAAGACTGATACACCTACTTTTATGATGAGGGATTTTTTTTCCTTAATCAGTAAATTTACTAGAACTGGGCAGTTTAATTAGTGTCCTGTCATATTCAAGAATAACAATTTCAGTTGTCAGAGTCCATCTTGCCAATCGTTTTTTTTTTTTTTTTTTTTTTGGATTTCACAGATACCCAAGAATACATAAGAATCTTCCATTTTAATTACTAGCCAAATTATAGCTTTTGTTTGTTATTCTTTTGTTTAAATTGTGTGAATTATTTTTCAATATTGAGGCTTACTACTGAGCAAATGTAACATTCACAGCATGCAAACATCAATAAAAACTATTAAAGTTATTAAAAACAATCAACATGTAGTAAGAAACACAACAAGAAAGTTGGATGAACACATTTCGTTTGTAGATACTGCACTTCATTTTTGCAATAGTGTTTTAGTTTTTTTTAGGTCATCCAAAGGCAGAGTGCAGTATCTGCATTTTGGTGGTTAAAGGTCACATCAGTTGTCATGGTTTTTATCTATGCAAAATTTCTTTCTAAGAAGGCATTACATGAATGCATTACCCACAACATGTTTGACTTGCTGGTGTAAAAACTTTAAAGGCATTTTTCTCAGTTTCAGACTGGCGTAGTTACTGCACTTAGCCTTTGTAGGGCAGTATTAACAAATGCGTTTTTATATCACTTTTGCATTTGTTAACACTATGGGTAGGTTTAGGGTTGGGTTTGGTGTAGCGGATATTTCCAACACGATAGAGCATTAACCTTTAGTGACACTCCCAGAATATATTTTAATTCTAAACAGCTGCAATACGTACATCAACGCTGTGAGTATGCAATAAAGCATACAGCATATTTCTATTAAAAACAGTATATACACAGTACACACCACAGTGTTCAGTAAGCTGTAAAGTAGTATTCCATTCAGAAGCTGAAAGCAACTAATTTACAAACTTTCTTCACATTAAAATTGTTTTCATTCACAGATCTAAATGTTAATTACATTAGCATACAATATTTGTTCCAGATTTCCAGCTCCACCGGGAAAAACAAAGCTATTTTCTTTATAAACATTTGTAACTCTGAAAGTACAGTTACTTATCATTGTTAAAAACAGAGCATCATGCGATGTTTGACAGTTTAAGAGCCACTTTAGTGTTGTCTCTGGTGAGCAAACTAAAAGTGACATCATTTTTTAAAATGGTTTAAAAACCCTCCATGTGCACTGCCTAAATTATCCCTTAGGCTGCAGTAAATTGGGAGCAGATAACAGGCATTGAATTCTCCGTGTTGGGACTGTTTGATGCAGAGCAGTCAAGGGTACGGCCGTGAGACAAACTACTCACGATGTGGACAAAGTAATAACTCCATTCAGGCCTCTTTTGCATTGTGCACTTCAGAGATTTCGCTAGAATTTCAATGCAACACATTTCAGGAGAAATAAGCCTAAATTGTTGAGTTGGGAATTACATGTAATCAGAGGAAGGATTATAGAGCTGCATGTTTCTGAATACCTAAATTGAGAATTAAACAAAAACACTGTGTGTATTACGGTGGTTAATTTGTAAACATGCATGCATAAAAGAATCATTTTTAAACCCGTTCCAAAAGTCTTCACGTTATACAAGCGCACTCTTTGTTAAGCAACAGGATAGGACAACACAAAACAATTTTCTCCCACATCACCCAGAGGGATGCTGGGTTTTCACGAGCAGCGGATATCGACTCCTACAATGTCGGGATGAAAGAACGGCGCTAAAAAAGAAACACGAGAACTGTAAATTTGTGGGAGTTCTCAATAAGAGGTTTGTTATCACTAAGATACAGTTGCTATGGTGAGGCTAATTAGCGTGGCTACATGAGGGTGTGACTAAGCACTATCGCTGTCCAGTGGGAGCCGGTGAGTAACCAGACAGAAAAGGGAAAATGAGAAATAATGCACTGTTTGTGCAGCTGCACTTTCGGTCTAGCCAGCAGGACGACATATCAAATATATCCCTGTTTCAAGACCAGAATAGGCAGCTTTCATGCTTTTCGCTTTCTGTTGTGGCTTTTGGAAATGCAGAGTGGAAGATACACACAGTCTGTGGGGTTAGAGGATCTGTTTAGGATAAGATTTGCGCATTTGTATTTTTAGCCGTATGAGAGTACTTTGAGATGCTCTCTGCATATGCGTATTTAAAGGAGATTACGGTCTTTGTCTTACATTTGATGTTATTTGCGGAGGAAACAAGCAATCATTCTTTTTTCATTGGATACTTGTGTGTGTGTGTTTGTGTTTACAGATGCCAGCCATTTGATCCTGCATTAAGGAGAGTTCATTGTGGATAATAAAAACACATATTGCATGGATTCTTTCTTGTTAGGAGTTTCACTAGTAGCTCTGTACAATAGCACAGGGTATCTGAGTTTTGGTCTCTTTCTCTAAGCCCAAATGTTCACAGACACCTAGAAAGCACTGTGAATGGCATACAGAGTGTGGGTGGAAATTATTCAATTAGGCCTATCTTTGTGACCCTTGTGATGTTTTTAACAAAAGCCTATTTTCTAAGAATTGAATTATTTCTTGATTGAGAACATAAGTAATATAAACTAATACCACAGCAATATAAACTTTACATTCCATTGAGATTTGATTATACAGGCTGTGCTTTTGTCTTTTCCTTTTCCATATTTTAACTGTGTATTGTTTCTAATTAAATGTTAATGTGATTCATTTCAAACACTGAAGCATTTCTGAAACAAAATCTTCTTTTATGTTGTGCAGAAGAAAGTCAGTCATCTAGGTTTGGAATGACACCAGGCAGTATGATGACAGAACTTTTATTTTTTTTAGTCAACTATCGCTTTAAGGAATTTTAAATGTTTATGGAGGAAAAGAATGGGAAATATATTTTCGGAACCCAAGCCACTAGAAAAGTAAGCGGTCCCTGTTGCACACTATCATATTGCTTGCCATGGTTGTCTAGTGAGATTTTTGTTCTCTATTGTGAAATTTGTTAAAGGCCCTCTGGCTATCGGAAACAGACCCTCGTTTAGGAAGAGCATCTCTAGTGCAACTGGTACAGAACCTGCATTTACTGCCACTTCCATGTCTGCAAAGTGCAGTCCTATGAATAAAGGTCATTATTTAAAAAAATGGAATTAGTATTTTTTTTATGTTTTTGAGAAAATAGTCACTTGCTCATCAGGGCTGCATTTATTTGATTGAAAAATATTGTAATAACAGTAATATTCTGAAATATTACTACTAATTATTCATTTTAAATAATTGTTTTCCATTTAAATATACATTATTATAATTTAGTATATAATTTATAATTTATTTAAAAACATTACAAATTTTACTGATCCCAAACTTTAATGGTGGGTTTACAATTTGGAATCAGTAAGACTTGTGATGTTTTTAAATAAGTCTCTTGTGCTCATCAAAGCTGCAAAATACATAAAAAAAAAACATTGTGAAATGATATTACAATATAAATTAATGATGTTGAAAATTAGGCTTTGCTTACAGGAATAAATTAGATTTTCATGTATATTAAAATAGAAAAATTTTATTTTACATTGTAATAATATTTATATATATATTTAAAAAATAAATTAAAAAAATAAACTATGATACACTACCAACAACTTGAGTGAGTAAGAAAAACTTAAAAACATGACTAAGAATCTTAAATATAAAAAAATAAAAGAAATCAAAACTTTTATTCAGCAAGGACACATCAAATTGATCAAAAGTAACTGTAAAAACATTTATAAATGTTACCAAAAGACATTCATTGTTACTATTCATTGATCTTTCCATTCATCAAAGAGTCATGAAAAAAAAAGATCACAGTTTCCACAAAAATCAAACTTCAGTAATGGCTGCTGCAAATTCAGCTTTGACAGGAATATAATGGGAATACATTACAATTTGAAATATATTAAATAGAGAACTTAAATTGTAATAATATTTTACACTATTTTTCCTGTTTTTTAGATCAAATAAATTGGCCTTGGTAAGCATATACAGTATCATACGCAAGCACACAAAGAAATAGGTATCAGAGTTCCCAAATATAGAAACATACTGTTTAATTACATTTCTCATCATTTCCATTAGAGTGATCTGACGTTCATGTTTGTTTACTTAAGTGCTACACACGCTAAAAGACGACAAATGTGATATCCGTCGGTCAACATTCACACATTCCTGCAGATTTGTCTGGCAGGTTCTGCCTCTGGCAAGCACCAATGTATCAATGTCAAGTCATTGCAGGCAGACGGAAAAAAAGCGAATCTCAGCAAACACTGAGCCACGTGGCTATTGTTGGACAAACAGCTCTTCCATGACATTGAGATGGAGATGAAAGTGGTTGTAAGGCAAATGTACTTCATATTTGGAGTGAGATCATAAAATTGCTTTCTCCCATCTGGATGCGAGTTTTGACATCCCGTTTAAAAAGATATTGCAGAGAGTGTCCTCTAAACTAAATATCTGAAGGCAATCACAAACAAGCAGTAAATAAATACCCGGCAAACCTTATGTTCATCCGTCAAGGCTGGCCAAGAGTACTATTAGAGTTGACGGGGGTGAAAAATGAAAATAGGCCAAGGGTTTCTCCTGTCTGCACATATAAACGTGATGTCTGGCCCCCAAAACTTTCTGCTTTTGGAAAAACTCGAGACCAGTGGCCACAATTTTTTGCAGGTCAGTTAGTCAATTTGTTGGCCCGAGGCAAAGAGCAAAACACCAATTAGGAGCAGGGAGGGTCGAGCACTCAGTGTGTGAGGAGAGATTCAAGTGCTGCCAGAGTTTGGCCACCGGAGCTCACTGTTAGACCCTGACCTCAGAATATATCAAACACTATATATATATCAAACACTCCGTTCTGCCTGCAACTCTTCTCTTAATGTCCCTTTATTCTGCTGTGGAGGGGTTTTTAACGACAATAGCTGGAAATTGATAGTATAAAAGATTTCTGTTTTGTATAGGAAAATACAGCAATCCTGAAAAAAAGAGAATCCTGTTTCCACAGAAATGTTAAGTTTAACATTTATAATAAGAAATGTTTCATAAGCACCAAATCAGCATATTAGAATGATGGTGTGACACTGAAGACTGCTTTGCCATCATAGAAATAAATTACATTTTAAATTTATTCAAATAGAAAATGTTATTTTACATTGTAATGCTGTATTTTGGATCAAACACATGCGGCCATAAGAGTCATATTTAACTTATTCAACTTAAAACATACACTACCAGTCAAAAGTTTTGGAACAGTAAGATTTTTTATGTTTTTTAAAGAAGTCTCTTCTGCTCAACAAGCCTGCATTCATTTGATTCAAAGTACAGCAAAAAGAGGCAAATTTTGAAATAGTTTTACTATTTAAAATAGCTGTTTTTTATTGTAATATATTTTAAAATCTAATTTATTCCAGTGGTTTCAGCTGAATTTTTAGCATCAGTTACATGTTCCTTCAGAAATCATTCTAATATTCTGATTTGCTGCTCAAAAAAACATTTATAATTATTATTATTTTGTTGAAAATAGCTGAGTAGAATTTTTCAGGTTTCTTTGATGAATAGAAAGTTTGTAAGAACAGCATTTATCTGAAATAGTAATCTTTTGTGTTATAAATGTCTTTATCATCACTTTTGATCAATTTAAAGCATCCTTGCTATATAAAAATATTAATTTCTATCATTTATTTTCCAAAAATTATACTGACTCTGGCTTTTATACTGGCTTTTGAAGGGTATAGTGTATAATGTTACAAAAAAAAAATATTTTAAGATAAATGCTGATCTTTGGATCTTTCTATTTATCAACGAATTGTGAAAAAAATTTACTCAACTGTTTTAAATATTGATAATAAAAATAATAAATGTTTCTTGAACAGCAAATTAGCATATTAAAATGATTTCAAAATACAAATTTGAGCTTTGATCACAGGAATAAATTGCATTTTAAAATATATTTAAATAGAAATTTTAAATATATTTTAAAATTTTCTTTTATTTTTTTCAAATGATATTTTTTTCCATAATTGTACTGTTTTTGCTGTACTTTGGATGAAATAAATGCAGGCTTGGTGACCAGAAGAGACTTCTTAAAAAAAAAAAAAAAAATCTTACTGTTCAAAAACTTTTGACTAGTAGTGTAAATTGAATTAAATCACGAATGCATCGTAAATACACTGAGTAGTCTATTTGCAAATTTGTTTAAAATAATGTATACTCCAGGGTGGAGCATCGTTTTAACGTGAACTGAGAATGTTTTCTACATTCCACTTTGATTTATTAATCTGAATTAGGTATCACACATGATGAAACATTTCAGTTGAAATTTGAATGCAACAAAGTGGAATTAAAATAAACTGAAATTCAAAGAATTTAATGAGAAAGGCAAAATCTTCCTCTCATACTGCCCTGCAATTGATTTAAAATTAATTAAAGACAAAACATTAAACCTTTAAGACAAAATATTAAATACTTAACACAAACCTTCATGCAATTACGCCTTCCGTATCAAAGCTTCGCTATATAATTATCTAATATCACAGCAGGTGGCTAGGCACTTCTGATGTCTCACCTTAAAGCAAGTTAGAGTATTTTCAAGTTTTACAATATTAATTACCAGAAAGCCTAGGGTGGGCCTAAAGCCCCAGTCAGCTCAGTCTAGGAAAAAAAAAATACTAGAAAGACTGGAGGCTCCAAGGGAAAATCAGTCTTCCACGATGGGAACCAATCCGTCTCAGAAAACCAATAAGAATTATTGATATTCTTCACGTTCCCATCTATTTTGTGCCATGTATATAAATCTATAATCCATACTGTGCTAATGCACGCATCTCCAGAGTGAAAAACATGATGTAACACATGCAATGCATTGTAGTGTAACACAAATTCAGTTGACATATACTGTACTGCCTACTAATGGATCTTTAGTATATTGCCTAGAGATGTCTGACTGTTAGCCAGCTACTATATCAAGCAAAAGAACCAGGTAACCTCTGTAATATTTAAACCAGTGCACGAATATGAATAGAGAGGAAATCATTATGAGGGCAACTACAGGCTGGTACAAACCAGTACCAGATGCAGCAGGAAGTTTTGATGTCTGATTTTTACACGGTATATCTAAAAATGTTTCACCTTTTTCCAAATGAATCTACAACTTCTCTCTAAAATGTATAAATTAAAGCCAAGTACAAAGAGTGCTGCTGTTATCATCTCCCCAACTGTAACACTAATTAAAAACACGTTTAAAATTTTTGAAAAAATTTAATCAAATTTACTTTTAAAAATAATTATGCTTTTATTAGGAATGCACAATATAACCTGTATAAAAAGAACATTTAACTCTAACAGTAGGTTGGTGCTAGAAGATTACAGAAGAAAGATTATGGGTTTGATTCCCAGGAAATGCATGAACTGATAAAATGTGCACCTTGAAAGCTTAAAAGGCTTAATAAGATAAAAGTGTCTGCTAAATGCACAAAGGTACATGTAAATGAGGAGTAATACAAATCATTTAATTTTCAAATGTACTGTTGAGGTCAAACGTTCACACACACCTTTGCAGAATCTGCAAAATGGTAATTATTTTACCAAAATAAGAGGGATCGTGCAAAATGCATGTTATTTTTTATTTAGTACTGACCGGAATCAGATATTTCACATAAAAGCCATTTACATATAGGCCACAAGAGAAAATAATTAGAAAAATGACCTAAAACTTTACATACACTTGATTTCTAATACTGTGTTGTTCCCTGAATGATCCCCAGCTGTGTTTTTTTGGTTAGTGATAGTTGTTCATGAGTCCCTTGTTTGTCCTGAACAGTTAAACTGCCAGCTGTTCTTCTGAAAAATCTTTCAAGTCCCACAAATGTATTGGTTTTCCAGCATTTTTGTGAACCCTTTCCAACAATGACTGTATGATTTTGAGATCAATCTTTTCACTCTGAAGGTAGGTTCAAACGCTCACTGATGCTTCAGAAGGAAACATAATGCACTAACGTTTTGAATTTGAAGATCAGGGTATGTAACTTATTTTGTCTTTTGGGAAACATGTAAGTATCTACTGTAGCTTCTGAAGGGCAGTACTAAATGAAAAAAATATATGTAAGAAAAATATGAAAAATGTACAAAAAAACCTTTATTCTGTTCAAAAGTTTACAACCCTGGCTCTTAATGCATAGTTTTTCCTCTTAGAGCATTAGCGAGCATTTGAACATTCTGTAATAGTTGCATTTGAGTCCCTCAAGTTGTCATCAGTGTGAAATGGATCTCAAAAACATACTGTCATTGTTGATAAGGGTTCAAATACACAAAAAATGCTGAAAAACCAAATAATTTGTGTGACCTGAAGGATTTTTCTGAAGAACAGCAGGCAGTTTAACTGTTCAGGACAAACAAGGGACTCACAAACAACTATCACTAAAAAAAAAAAAAAAAACAGCTGTGGATCATTTAGAGAACAACACAATAACTTTTTTAGTGTTTTAATTTATTTAGACAAATTAGAATAGAAGAGTAATATCAGTACATCTCTAAATTCTACATTCTGACAAGATTTACAACTGCTGTCACTTTAAAAAAAGTTTTTTCACACCCTGGCCTTCACTTATATAATGGAAAGTGACAATGTTTTATAATGATAATTGCTAACTCTGTAGAGAGTGTGATTTATTGTACACTTTCACATCAAAACACATCAAAAATGACTGATTAATTCAGACCTCCCAGAACCGAAAAGACCAGTTTTCTCAGAGAGCAGCACTGATATGGGTCAGGCACGTTCTCGCCTTATCTTAAGTTATTTACTGCTGTCAGAAAGGTTGACTGGCAAAGGAATGAATGATTGCTTGAGTTTGAGTAGCTACTGGCCCAGCAGTCAATTTCTGTCAATGAGAGTGGAAAGTTTAAAGAAATGGGATAAAATAAACCACCGTTTGTTCATACATGCCCTTAACTGAGATTATAATTGCTTGCAATGTCTTAAAAATGGTTTTCTTGACAAGAACCGCTAGTATGATGTTACGAAACGGAACAAAGTCAAACATTAAAAACCCCTAGTGTGGCAAACAACGTCAGGGAACACAAGTTCACTAACTGATAATGAAAGGCAAAGACAAACAAGGCTAGTGGGATTAGTCCTCAAATAATTCATTACTATATTTGTCTCACTGTGAGCATTAAAACTCAATAATTTGCGATTAGATTTAGCCATACAGTATGTGCATCAGCGTTTCCTCTCCCATCCACACATAAACACAATTATCAGCAAAGCAACAAGAAATTCAAATAACTGTTCAGCACTTTTAAAAAAGATCTTCTACTTCATTAAACTTTGCACTTTGGTATTTTCTGCAAGTTGAGCACAGTGTTTACTCACTGCTCGCTTACGTACCCTCCAATTCGCATGACGCATATTGATTCTGTTTACAAATCTCGTCGGATTTATACGTTAAAAACATTTGTGCTCGCGAGCCTTCGACTGCAGATAGTGCTCTGAATAATATAAACCACTTCGGCATCACCTCCTGGATTAGTACTTTACAGTGGAACATCCCCTTCATATTCAAACTGGACTGGAGACTCATATATGTGCTCAGGACAACCTGGGGAAATAGCGGATACCTTGAACTACTCAGACGTGCACACACTCCTTCCTATGGTCTGATGGGGCTTTGTGCCCTTCATAAAATATACAGTCTAACAATCAGAGTGATTTAATGCCCCCAGGAAGACATTATTATAGTGCAGACAAAATCAATACAACTGAAATTCCGGCAACTTTTTTTCCTTTTTCCTCCGTTTCTGCCTGATCGACTGAAAGGCTTTTCCCAGCATGCCGTTCAAAAAGAGAAACACCACAGGACAGGGGTTAGACAGGAGGCATGATCCACCGGACTGTCATTAAAGACGAGCTAGGTTCATGGAACCCATCATGTTCCTAAATTACCAAACGTCACTTTTAATTAAGTGCGGTAACAGCTTATTTTAATGAAGGCTTGATGTGCTCAGCAGATTTTAGCCCAGCACTCTGCATTCACTTTTATGTGCCTATGCATTGATTCTGCCCAGTCAAACTCACCATGAACCCTCAATATAGATTGAACCCACATGACAGCATTAATATGCAGCAGCTCCTTTGAAACCGTAGCTTCCCCAGATACACTACTCAGCATTTAAAATAGTTCAACTACAGTCAAGCTGATTTTTTAAAAGTAGCCACTGTAACTAAGATACTAGCACACAGAAGACAATATATTTAAAATAGCCTTATATTATGAATAATTATATATACTGTGTAGATGGTGCTCATAAGTTTACATACCCCTGGCAGAATATGCAAATTTCATGTTCATAAAAATGTCATGTTATTTTTTTAGTACTGTCCTGAATAAGCTATTTTACATAACAGATGTTTATATATACTACACAAGACAAAATAATAACTAAATTAATAAAAAAAATACCCCATTCAAAAGTTTACATACCCTTGAATCTATACCGTGTGTCGTTTCCTGGATGATCCATGACTGGTTTTATGTTTTGTAATAGTTGTTCATGAGCCTCTTGTTGGTGCTGAGCAGTTAAACTGCCTGGTTTTCCTCAGAAGAATCCTCCAGCTCCTGCACATTCTTTAGTTTGTCAGCCCTTTCTGCATATTTGAACCCTATTGGATTAGATGATCATAAAAAAAGAAAGAAAATTAAATAAATATGATCTTTTACTTTTAAATTTATTTATCATCCTGTTAAAAAGTTTACACATTCTGGCACTTAATGCTTTGTGTTGCCTTCTTGAGCAACAGTAAATGTTTTTACCTTTTGTAATAGTATGTATGAGTGCCTCAGTTGTCCTCAGGGTGAAAAGATGGATCTTAAAATCATACAGTCAATGTTGGAAAGGGGTCAAATATGCAGAAGATTATTATAAATTACACTACAAATAAAACTAGAAAACAATTTATATAACATTGACAATCAGGAGCTTTTAACTGCATATTTTGTAACAAAAAAGATGTTAGGTAAAATACCATGCAGAACTCAAAGAAAAAGGTAAATCAGGTAGGGATGCACCGAATATTCGGCCACCGAAAATTTTCGGCCGAAAATGGCCCAAAAGTGCATTTTCGGTTTTCGTCCGAAAGATTTTTATCACCGAAACAACACGGCGGAAACAGTATGTTGATGCAAACAGAAACCGCAGCCTGCACATGCTTGTCTGAAGCAACACATCTGCGGTGTGGACGTATATCAGTATATCTGAGAAAGACCCACGGATAGCGATTTGCAAAACTTGAATGCCGAAATTTCAAGAGGGGGCGTGTCTGTCGTGCGTGCAGTAATGAGAGCAGAGATCGAGACAGATGTAGCTTTCAGTGAATAAAAAACAATGGCTTTACGTTGGTGTTACGTCGCAATATTTTAAAGATATGTCTTTTCTATATACTGTATTTTTATAAATATTTATGTTTTAAACCATGGAGGTGAGCCAATGGATAGCACACAAGCAACGTGAAAACTGCGCAATATGTTAAAGTGAAAGTAAAAACTGACAGTCATTTAGGTTTAGGTTTATTGGTTTAGCACAAGTTCAGTACAGGTACATCTGACCTGCATTCAGAGACAATGAGAGACGATTATACTTCATATGCTGATATTAATTTAGTCCCCTAATATTTTTCTTGTGCCCCGAACAAGGTGGGAAAAAAATAAAAAGAAACTTATTTTGTGTAAGGTTTGTTTTTGAAAGTCGGTTCTTGAAATAAAGCTCTTAATTTTTATTGATGACTGCAGTTTATTAGGGGTTGAGAAAGTCTTAATTATGATTTCAGGTGGTCTTAAATGTGGGGACTGAAAGACAAGAATTGCGATGAAACTTCAAAAGGCTATCCATTGAATAAATATGAGCGCTGCACGTTTCAAACTCATTTGCTGTGCTGCTTTGTGTACTAGCATTCTGAAAGCGCCTCCTGCTGGAAGAGAAACACATAAAGTTGTACATGTGATCCACAAGATAATGTGTAATAAAAATTTAAACAAAGGCAGTAAAATATATGCATATGTTATTTAAGTAATATAATACTTGATTGATAATAATTGTTTAAATTAATATAATAGATTTATTCTTTGAAACTTTAATATTAATTTATGCAATTGCAATGCCTTGATTTTAGTAAGATTAGTACACAGTCAAAGCCATACATACAATGGTACTAATAATTGGCATAATTCTTTCGGTGTTTCGGTGTTCGGTTTTCAGTTTTCGGCCTTGGTTTCCTCTTTTTCGGTTTTCGGTTTTGGCCAAGAATTTTCATTTCGGTGCATCCCTAAAATCAGGTGCAAAATTCACTTGTACCTGTTGTTTGAACATAAATGTGTGTTGTGTGTACACAACCACCCTATAATGATAAAAATCCATGCAGTACTTTTTTTTAAATCCCTATAAATCATTAACCCCTTTCTCAGATCAAGCCTTTCTTAGATTCTTGGCTGTGGGACGAAAGAAATGCGTCCCTGATCTGCCTAAATGAGTATCCAGCTTCACCTACCAAAAATAGTGAGTATACGTTTTTTTTGTTCGAAATCATTGCAAATCGCCATTCCTAATAATGTACTAGCTAGCACGTTCCACAGCTAAATGCAGCTAAAGTTTACTGCTGTCCAAAGGCAAAGCGCAGTAAGTTAAGGCTTAAAATGAGCTTTATGACAACTGTTTTGCCTTGTGGTAAAGTCTCCTGGTTCAATTGTGTCCCATTTCAGAGAAACAAGAGTGTCAAAATTGCAATAACTACAAAATCCAAACTAATACCAAGGCAAACCGCAGTAAGTGATGTTACTGCGTTCTACCTTTGTTTTCCCGGCTTTGACACCGCAGATACTGAGGTCTGCCGTTACACAATATCCAAAGATGAGTAAGGAAGATAGCAAAATATTAACTCCTAGCAAGGCAAATGACAGCTTTATAATCATTTTACAATAACTAGCCAACTGCTAGCAAATTAAACATTTTAGCCTAACTGCACTGCTCCATTGAAGGCAATTATCCACTCTGACAATGTAATGATAATCCGATTTATAATTGTGTTTTTTGATTTTGATATCTCTCCATGTTTCAGGCAGCTAATCCAATTGTAGTGACAGCGGTTACTCCTTCAAAAGTTAGCTGGCTCCGGTAAAATAATATTGTTAGGCAAAGTTAGCTATGCCTCTTCAGCAAAGCTATTTCAACGGTATTGAAATAACTGTCAATGCTCCTGTGTTTGCAATCAACAATTTGCAAACCATGTTAGATAACATGATTAAAACAGAATTTGATAGAATAAGTCAGCCTTAAAATGGCAACCTAATTAAAAGACCAATACAACTGCTTTTATGATGATGAATTTTATTGCATATTCAGTCAAATTTACCAGAACTTAATTTGTGTCCTGTCATATTCAAGAATAACAATCTGCATTTCAGTTGTCAGAGTCCATCTTGCCAATCAGCTTTTTGGATTTCACAGATAGCTAAGAATACATGAGAATCCTTTTAATTACTAGCCAAATTATAGCTTTAAAGGTGAAGAGAGCGTACATTAGAAATGTACACATTTGAGAATAGCCTACACACACTAGGCTACTTATTTGTTGTTCTTCTTTTGTCTAAATTGTTTTAAAGCAACATTGGTCTGTAATTAATTACTTTTTAAATAAATGAGCAAAACACACTCTGTTGTGAAAGGAGTACATTTAATATTGAGGCTTACTACTGAGCAATTGTAACATTCACAGCATGCAAACATCAATAGTATTAAAAAAAAGTATTAAAGTTATTAAAAACAATCAACATGTAGTAAGAAACACAACAAGAAAGTTGAACACATTTAGTTTGTAGATACTGCACTTTGTTTTTGCAATAGTGTTTTAGTTTTTTAGGTCATCCAAAGGCAGAGTGCAGTATCTGCATTTTGTGGTCAAATGTCTCATCAGTTGTCATGGTTTTTATCTATAAAAATTTTCCACTAATTTACCCACAACATGTTTGACTGGCTGGTGTAAAAACTTTAAAGGCATTCTTTTTAGTTTCAGTGTTGGCATAGTTACTGCACTTAGCCTTTGTAGGGCAGTTTACAATCTCAAAACACTGCTCGTCACCCCACGGAAGAGAAGGGCAGGGTGAGCAGAGCTCATTAGCATTTAAAGGGACATGCACCGAATTGACTCTCTTTGAACGGAGCTGTTTTTGACAAGGTAAAAAGGGTGTTGTTTTATGCTACGATTGAGAAATTTTAACCAAAATATATTATAGATTTTTCATTAAGATCACATCAACTTGTGGAAGTTGGGCATCCTATGACCCCTTTAAAATGATGAATAAGCAAACTGATTCAATAAATCCAACGCTCCAATGTTTCATTATAGGAAGGTTTAGGAGAAAACTGCAATTAAGAGATATCAAGCCATACTTGCCATACAACATGTTATCAGCTACTTAGACTGTGCCTTAAAGGGACAGTTCACCTAAAACTTAATTACTCACCCTAATGTCATTCTAAACCCGTAAGACCTTTGTTCATCTTCATCTTTAATGAAATCCAAGAGCTTTCTGACCCTGCATAGACATTCAAGGCCCAGAAAGGTAGTATATAAATCGATAAAACAGTCCATGTGATATCAGTGGTTAAAGCTATGAGAATACTTCTTGTGCACAAAAAAAAAAAAAGTAAAATAACGTGTTCAACTTGTTTGTGTTCTAAAGATGAATAGGTTTGAAATTACATAAGAGTGAGTAATTAATGACAGAATTTTCATTTTTGGGTAAACCATCCCTTTAAATACATAAATAGTAGATACAAACATGAGAAGTACTAGTAACAATTTACAATAAGGTCTCGTTTGATAACATTAATTAATGCATTAGACAGTGCATTACTGTACCTAATGTTAAAAGATACATCTTTTGATCCTGAAGTGTATTAGTAATTGCTGAGATTACCATAAACTAAGATTAATAAATGTATAAGTATTGTTCATTGTTAGTTCGAGTTAACTAAAGTAGTTAACTAATGTTAACAAATGAAACCTAGTTGTAAAGTGAAATTATGAAAATGTTATTATGGTAATTATGGTAAATGTAATTATGGTAAGTGTCATTTGTTAACATTAGTTAATGTATTAACTAACATAAATTAACAATGAACAATACATTACACTATTAATCTTTGTTAATGTTAGTTAATAAAAAATACAGTTGCTCATTGTTTGTTCATGTTAGTTCACAGTGCATTAACTAATGTTAACAAACACAACTTGTTGAATTAACTTGAATTAACATTAACTAAGATTAATAAATGCTGTAGAAATTTTGATCATTCTTAGTTCATGTTAATTAAGGTAGTTACTAAATGTTAACTAATGAACCTAATTGTAAAGTGTTACCGCCAAAAATACATGTATGGGTCAAAATTATCGATTTTCTTTCATGCTAAAAATCATTAGGATATGAAGTAAGTAAAGATGTTCCATGAAGATATTTCGTAAATTTCCTACCGTAAATATATCAAAACCTAATTTTTGATTAGTAATATGCATTGCTAAGAACTTGATTTTTTCAGTATTTACATTTTTTGCACCCTCAGATTCTAGATAGTTGTATCTCGGCCAAATATTGTCATATCTTAACAAAATGTACATCAAAGGCTTTCAGATAATGTATAAATCTCTATTTAAAAAAGTTTTGTTGTCCAGGGTCACAGACTAAAAGTGAGAATGTAAACCTGAAGTAGTGCAACATCTGTATACAGTAGAACTGATACAGTGATTCATATTAAAGTCACAGTTGTGATATGAAATGACAATCATGTCAAATAAACTTAAAAACCTAAAAATCACCATTACAGGCCTCCATAGTTAAGCAAATTCATGTCTTATGAATCCATGAATCAGTCTGTCCTTCAGGCAGCGAGGACAAAATACAACCACTCGTTTTAGCAGTTACATTTAGTTAGGTTAAAATAGCAAATGTGTGCGCCCTCGAAAATCCAAATAACCCCTCAAGTTACAAATCCCAGTGCTTGTTACTGGAAAACCTCCATTTTTAAAACAACTGAGCTACTGCCATGCTACAGAAATATGCAAGTAAGTCATTGCCGTTGCTATAGTTTGTTACACCTCTGATATGCAGCCTGACAAACTGATGTTCTAGCACTGATCCTGCATCAGGGCTAAATCACTTTCACTGCCAGGTAAAATGTGTACTGGCTATAACAGTGTGGGTGCAGTTTCTTTTCATTTCCCTATTACACACAAACAGAGAGACACATATAACTCTGAAGGGCACTTGCTTCTCATTGTGTTAATTCATTGTTTCCTTGCAGGCTCTCAGCTCATTAAAAATTGAAATACACACAACTTCTTAAAAAAAAAAAAAAACAGCCCTGCCTGAAAACTGAATTGGACACCTCCAGTTATTTTAATACAAGCCAGATGATTAACCACCGAGTGTTGGTTAATTTAGCAGCACAGCTAGATAGCCTTGTGTAAGGGCCTTCTTTTGTGGTCGGGACAGAAAAAAACCTGCGTAAACATTTTCAACACTACCCACATGCGAGTACCGCAGAACCACAGGATAGCTTTTCCTGCTTGAGTGAGAATGGGAAGTTTGTGATGAATATTACTATGCTAATGAAACTAATCTTTATGGAGTTTTTATTAGGCTGTAACTCCCAGGTCTTGATTCATGTTTAATGCCCTCATATACAGATCACAAGAGACCTGCAGTTTACTCGGAAAAATGGCATGCTAATGAAAGCCAGATTTGGAGTTCATTCCAGATACTGTAGCTACTTTCCAAAGCAGCCTTTAAAATGTGTTGATATGGGGGACACAGCTTTCTTAATTAGCATGCAGGAAAGGGAAATGTAGCCTTCGGTTTGGACGCTGTCATTCTCTGACCGCTCCATGCTGACATCACAGGTGTCTGTCGTTTCCGTACCTACAGGCCAGGGCAAGAGGAGCTCACAGAAAGCTGCTCTCCATCACTAGAAATCTCTCTACACACACACACACACGTGCCCAGTGGCACATGCTGTAATCTAAACCACCGGCCACAAATCACATGAGTGCATTTGAAAATCATCACCGGGCTTTCCCATAAAGAACACCAATAAAAATAAACATTCCCTCAATGGAAACATTTCAAGCTCATATGTAAAGTGCTGGCAGGCGAGTACATTACGTGATTGTAGTGAATTTGCCATTGATGTTGTTGTGGGAAAGGGAGAAATGAAGATTGAGAGAGATGGGGGTTTGAGATGTACATAAACATTTAACAAACACACTGGAGTATTTGTGGCATAATGTCGTTTTCTTTAAGAATAAGATCATTTCAATCTGTCCTTTAGGTTTAAAATTAAATTATCTGAAACCTGATCTCATGACGAAAATGTACTTGTGGGAACTTTTTTCGTAAGACACGAAATACGTACCAATAAGTATATATCCCAGCAGTTTTCCACAGGAATGAACACTAGAGGTGGTAAAACAGCAAGCGCTTGTAATAATTTTCAATCACAATCTGCTCCATATGTTTTGCTTTCTGGACGTAACAAGGTCCTTGCACGCTGAGTCTGAAATTTTTGTATTTTTTTTTAACATGTGAAAATTTCAGATGAGAATTTCGGACTTAGTGTGGAAGACTGTGCACTCCTTATAATTATGAATGGGAGAAAGTGTAACGCCCAATAGAGACAGAGTGCATTTAGGCCACGCCCACACGGGAGGCGTGGACAATCCAACGCTCTTTATTGACTTTCTATTGCGGGAAGCGACTCCTTGTCATTTCTGAATTATAACAAAAAACAGAACGATGTCTAAAAGCTGCTATGATACAAGGTATACAGTAAACAAGCTAAAAAACACATAACTACGTTTTTATAAGCTGTCGACACAAAAAAAATTGTGTTTAAGGACACAAATAGTTGTAGATATCAGGGTATTTCATGTTGGGCCATTCAGTTGGATCATTTCTCCAACAAAAGGAAGGTAAGGAAAAGGTGCACTGACACAGACCAAGTAAAATTTACTTTCTCAATATATCTCCTCCTTTTGGGGTGATGGAATAATCCTTTTGCGTAGTTAAATAATGAATGTTTACTGTCGCCGTTAAATTCCCCTCCAGCAGGCGTATTTCTCAGTGTAATAAGACAGGTTGCGCTCTACTTTTGTGTTCTTAAACACTCGTTTTTTTAGGTCGACAGATTATAAAAACGTAACTCTGTGTTTTTTAGCTTGTTTACTGTAACGTTAGACCTTGTCACATAGCAGCTTTTAGACACGTCATGAGATCAGGTTGCTGTTATAGTAAAGCACTGGTAATAGAGGTAAATGGTTCTGAGGGATTAAAGCCAAGCCAAAAATGTGCAACTAAAATATTTCTAAAGCACCTAAATTCTTTTTGCGCTGTAAAGTTTTCTTAATCGTCATTTCAATCATAGATCTAAGCGATGCTTATGGAAGCCCGTTTCTGTCACTAAATAAAAAAAGGTTATTGTGACTTGTTCTCTTAAATTCTGACTTTTTTTCTCAGAATTGTGAGATATAAACTTGCAATTGCGAGTTATAAAGTCAAAATTGCGAGATGTAAACTCGCAATTCTGAGAAATAAAGTCAGAATCGTGTGATATAAACTCACAATTGCGAGTTTTTAAGTCAGAATTGCGAAGTATAAACTCGCAATTCTGAAAAGAAAATTCGCAATTGCAACTCAAAGTCAGAATTCCGAGATATAAACTTGTAATTCTGAGAAATGAAGTCAGAATCGTGTGATATAAACTGGCAATTGCAAGCTATTAAGTCAAAATTGTGAGTTATAAACTCACAATTCTGAGAAATTAAGTCTGTAATTCTGTAAACATATCAGTCGTTTTTTTTCTCCTCAGATCTAAACTTTATAAATCTGAGAAAAAAAGTCAGAATTGTGAGATAAGAAGTCGCAGCTGCGAGAAAAAAGTCACAATTGTGAATTTATATCCCACAATTCTGACATATTAAAAAGGCTGATCGGCTAGCAGTGTGCTAATCTTGCATTCTGAGTGGTTAGCTTGCAAAGTGTGCAAAAAAAAAGAAAAATGAGAAATGTTTCTTTTCCTAATCTATATGTTCAGTTATTATGTAACATATCATACACAAAATTGTTCTTCGCACTGGGTTTCCAAGGCTACCACATTACGTTGTCATGACAGTGCATATAAAAGTTGCATATACAGACTACCATTCAAAAGTAGCCATCAGGAAGTTTTTTTTTTTTTTGGAGTTAGTAGAATAATAGACAGTTAGAATTGTCACAGTCACAGTAGTCTAAAGTTGGTCTGCATAATATTTAAAGGGATAGCTCACCCAAAAATGAAAACTCTGTCATTAATTACTCACCCTCATTCGTTGTTCGTCATTCCAAACCAGTAAGACCTTTGTTCATCTTTGGAACACAAACTTTACGCTGTTTTGTTATTGTTTGTTAGGATATGAAAATATTTGGCTGAGATACAACTATTTGAAAATCTGGAATCTGAGGATATTGAGAAAATCACCTGTAATCACCTTGTCCAAATTAAGGTTTTAGCAATGCATATTACTAATCAAAAAATAAGTTTTGATATATTTACAGCAGGAAATTTACAAAATATCTTCATGGAACATGATCTTTACTTAATACCCTAATGATTTTGCCATAAAAGAAAAATCAATAATTTTGACATATACAATGTATTGTTGGCTATTGCTACAAATATACTGGTGCTACTTGCGACTGGTTTTGTGGTCTAGGCTCTAATTTTTGATGAAATCTGAGAGCTTTCCGACCTTGCATAGGCCCAGGAAGGTAATAAGGACATCGATAAAATAGTCCATGTGACATCAGTGGTTCAACGGTAATTTTATGAAGGTCTTACAGGTTTGGAACGACATGAGGGTGAGTAATTAATGATAGAATTTTCATTTCTGAGTGAACTATCCTTGTCCTGTGGCTCCACTAGACTTATGACTATAAATAGTGTGCATTTCAGAATTTATTCCCTCTGCCCATTTACAGCAATTATGAGTAATTTGTGTTATAATTAACGTTATGTCACGATTGCAGTTCATCTTGCTTTAAAACATTGCTATAAGTCTCAGCTGGTTGTTGAGAATGGATTTGCACCCACAGCCTTTGACATCCACAATAAAAAAGCGATAGAGTTCTCACTTTTAAAAGCCTATTTATTTTGCTGTCCGGGGTCATATGGATAGTTAATCTTAACATTACTTTTCGCATTGTTTTTTTCCTATCAGAACAGGCCTGTGAAGTATTTTTGGGTCGTGACCCACCGATCGAGAACCGCTACATTAAGTTTGAGGCGTGATTAAAGAACAGTGAGATTATTCAATGCTCCTCTCATGCTTCAGAGTGAACAGCAGGGTGTAATGATTTGCTCATATTTCAGCCTCTTGAAGGAATGCTAATAAACTTGAACGTTTTGAATCCTAATATTGCTCTGTATATATTAACGCTAATATATTCAGAGAGCTGAGCAAGGAACATGAAAATCATGATATTTCCGGGTCCTCGTGGGGAGTGTGAGTTATCCAAGCGTAAGGTTAAAATAATATGTTTTACTCTGATTCTGTTTTTGCGTACAATTACAGTGACTCTACTTTTAATTTCTATCCACCGACAGGCGGCCAAAAGATCAATCACAAACATGCTGACTGTAGATCTCCTCTGATTCAATTCGGCTGGAAATTAAAGACGTGCGAGGAAGCAGGTCACATGGTCTTTACAGACAGCTAACACAGACAGACGCATGCAGCACACATTCCTCGAGTGGCACGTCCACAGAAACGTCGTCTGGGTGTTCGATTAATTTCCCAGCTGCCAGCGTGATCTAATTGTAAAAGCAGGAAAACCCTGGGTAATTTAGCACTAGAAATGTGGGAAAGGAAGAATTCAAGGAAATGGATACAAATTAGATCCTCCGTCTCGGGTCCTTGGCTAGGAAATTCATTGGTAGCCATTAGTGTTGCATGGTGCACCAGTGTCACAGCAGCATCTCAGCACCCAATGCCTTAAAATACTGGTAGTGGTACTGTGCTATAGTAAATATCACTGATACAATTACCAAAGCTAATGCAACACCACAGAGGAGTAAATGACAATACTTCTCTACACCAGAAAGTTGAAGTCAAAACTTTACATATATGTGACCCTGGACCACAAAACCAGTCATAAGGTTAAATTTGACAAAACTGAGATTTATACACCATATGAAAGCTCAATAAATAAGCTTTCTATTGATGTATGGTTTGTTAGGATAGGACAATATTTGGCTGAGATACAACTATTTGAAATCAGGAATCTGAGGATGCAAAAAATCAAAAAGACTGAGAAAATCACCTTTAAAGTTGTCCAAATTAGGTTCTTAACAATGGATATTACAAATCAAAAATTACATTTTGATATGTTTACAGTAGGAATTTTACAAAAAAATCTTCATGGAACATGAACTTTACTTAATTTCTTAATGATTTTTGGCATAAAAGAAAAATCTAAAATTTTGACCCATGCAATGTATTTTTGGCTATTGCTACAAATATACCCCAGCGACTTAAGACTGGTTTTGTGGTCCAGGGTCACATATGTTAATTATTTTACCAAAATAAGAGAGATTAAACAAAATGCATGTTATTTTTTATTTAGTACTGACCTAAATAAGATATTTCCCATAAAAGATGTTTACATATAGTCTACAAGAGAAAATAATAGTTGAATTTAGAAAAAAAAATAACCCCGTTCAAAAGTTTACATGCACTTGATTCTTAATACGGTGAGGATCCACAGCTGTTTTTTTCTGTTTAGTTGTTCTTGAGTGCCTTGTTTGTCCTTAACAGTTAAACTGCCCGCTGTTCTTCAGAAAAATCCTTCAGGTCCCACAAATTCTTTGGTTTTTCATCATTTTTGTGTATTTAAACCCTTTCCAACAAGACTGTATGACTCTGACACTGAGGACAACTGATGGACTGATATGCAACTATCACAGAAGGTTCAAACACTCACTGATGCTCCAAAAAAAAAAAAAAAAAAAAAAAAAAACACACGATGCATTAAGATCCGGGGGATGAAAACTTTTTGAATTTGGAAACAAATTCTAGGAAACATGTAAGTATCTTCTATAGGTTCTGAAGGGCAGTACTAAATGAACAAAAAATGTGATATTTAGGTAAAATACGAAAAATGTACACATTTCCATTATGTTCAAAAGTTTTCACCCCCAGCTCTTAATGCATTGTTTTTCCTTCTGGAGCATCAGTGAGCATTTGAACCTTCTATAATAGTTGCATATGAGTCCCTCAGTTGTCCTCAGTGTGAAAAGATGGATCTCAAAATCATACAGTCATTTTTGGAAAGGGTTAAAATACACAAAAATGCTGAAATGCCGGAATTTGTGGGACCTAAAGGATTTTTCTGAAGAACAGCAGGCAGTTTAACTGTCCAAGACAAACAAGGGACTCATGAACAACTATCACTAAACAAAAATTAAAAACACAGCTGTGGAAAATTCAGGTAACAACAACACATTATTAAGAATAAATAAACTTTTAAATAGGGTCATTTTTATAAATTCTACTATTATTTTCTGTTGTGGACTAAATGTAAACTTCTTTCATGTGAAATATCGTACTCAGGTCGGTACTAAATAAATAATCATTTTGTATGATTATTTTGCAGATTTTGCAAGGTGTATGTAAACTTTTGACTTCAACTGTAGATGTCCTTGAGATTATCTTAAGAAGTACTAAAGAATCTTTTGAGTATATTAAGTACAAAATTAGTGTGTGAAAGTAGAGCACTTTAGGTACATCATGGAAGTGCACTTTTTCAGCATGGGTTTTCATTTTAACACAATTGCTTTACAAATAACTTAAAATAAATCATAAACATATACATTTTCACTTAATATCCTTGAACTTGGTAAATAATATATTTAATATGTACTTAAAATATGTAGCATCGTATAATTAATAATCATAAAAATCATATGGGACATGTCTTTGTCATTTTTGATCAATTTCTTTAAATAAATTGAAAAATTTAAAATTTTAAATCATACTATTTTTGTGGAATCTGTGATGGACTAACATTTAGTGATTCACCATTTAGCAGCGCGTTTTCACGTAGACCACATCAGCCTCTTCAAGAACATAATTTAATGGAAAGCGATTAAAGGAACCCAGTGGGTGATCCAGATCTGTAAATATGATGGTGACTAACGCCTTGGAAAAAAATATAAATCACACTTGAATCCATCTAGCTATGACAGCCATTTAAAAAGCGAGCAAGTAAACCTACAGTATGCGTGAGGTCATCTGACAGGCAGCATGACATATTTCACAACAGTGTGCGGAGCAGACACGCATGTTTATTTTCAGTCGCATAAATGGCATTGGAGGTCTATATTCACATTAAACACCTTTAAGTGCACTTGAACAACTGACAGAATGATAAGATATGTATACTGTGCAAGTGGAAGTAGATGTGAGGTGAAAAACTAATGCATTTGTTCTGATGGCTCTATATATAGCTTAGCAAACAGCTCTGTTTTCTAGATTCAGATTCCAAGCACTGACGCAAATAATCACAAAGCCTAGAATGAAGACACCAAGCATGCCGCGATGAAGAACTCGATCGCCACCAATCACTCAAGGGAAGCAATTAAAGAGTCAGCTCAAAGCATTTTAACTGCAATTACATCACACAAATCGACTCGGACAAGAGAGCACATACAGGGCCACATGTGAAAACAAATACGCTGGTAGCAGCTTTACAGTGACAGCTAGAAAGGCATCTGATCTCTGGGAAATAATAATAATAATAAATGTCCAAGCCTCACTCATGATTCCATTATGACTTGGGCTTTTATGGGCTTTTTCCCCATAAGAGCTTAAAAACAAATTCATCCCTTTAGCCTTTAGCAACAATTCACCACCAATTTCATTTAGAATGATCTTAGCACGACCTTCAGATGAGACTGTTTCACAGAAAACAAACAAAAATATATCTAATATATATGTTGTTCTGTGAGCTCACATATAGTTTTATATACAGTTTTTTTTTTTTTTTGGAGAATATATATTTGCATATGCTTATTCATACATGTACCCAGTGTGTTTAAAAAAATAAATCTGTTAGGCAGTCAGGATGTGTGTGCGTGTTAGAGAGACGCATTCACAAAACAAGCATGAAAAATATTGCTCGCTGGAGTGTTAGAACTGCTTCACCGTCCATAAAGATAGCGTGCGTGAGTCAGATGTGGACTGCTTTCAAAATGTCCCTTTATGTCCACAAAGAAAAACATGAGAGACTTAGCAAACATTTGTGTTTATCTTTACATAAAATAACCCACAAAATCCACTTTTCTGCAGGAATAGGAAATTCATATGAAGTAAAATCACAGTCCACTGTGCACACATTTTGCACAAACACTAAAAGCTGTTTGTAGAGAGATGACTCGAATTCATGACTCAGTGTCACAATGTGCTAACCGCTAGGCTATGGCTTCAGCTTCAACAACATGTCTACTCAGAATTTTGCAATCCTAAATATACCTTTTTATATAGAGGGTTTGCACTTATGTCACAATTTTGGTCAGTTACCCGGATGCACGGCCATGTTACTCGCAATACTCGCATGTAAACAACAGCATGGATTGCCCAGGTAATGTACTACTGAATAAGTTGTTCTGCTCATTTATGCTGTCTAAACCATGGGGGAAAAAATGCGTAAAAGCTGCTAAATCATAGAAGCAGGAAAGGGTGCAATATGTGGACAAATTAAAGTTGGTAATAGATGGTAAAGATTCGTACAAGCAGTATTATTTCAGATATTAGCCAAATATCCCTGCTGAAAAAAACAGCTAAAACCAGCCTAGGCTGGTTGGCTGGTCTTAGCTGGTTTAAGCTGGTCTCCCAGCCTGGCCAGGCTGGTCAGGCTGGTTTTAGCTGGTGGTTTCCCAGCCTGACCAGCTAAGACCAGCCACACCCCTCTAAAACCAGCCTGCCTCCCAGCTATGACCAGCTAAAACCAGGCTGGTTGACCAGCTAAAACCAGCCAACCAGCCTAGGCTGGTTTTAGCTGTTTTTTTTTTTTCACCAGGGATTTCACCTACAGTACCTGACTGGAAATAAGAACAAACACAAATGTTGTTAAGATTCTTGCTCTGGAAATCCTGGTTCAGTTTGGCCAACCACAAATGCCTTTTGTTTCTCAGACAGTTTTTTGCACACTTCTACTTGATTTATAACTTATTGCAGTCTATAGTAGTCCAAATTTTCTTACTGATTAGTATAGCCCAAAACATAATAACTGACCATTTTCAGAAGGAATAATCAGCAAAATATGCGATATTGGTGGTATTGTTTACGTTTCATGCTGACAACATGGTCGATCGATGACATGTCGTGAAAACACTCACTATCATAGTTCACTAATTATGGTTACAAATGCATTTTGCAAGTCATCTTAAAAAGTTTTTAAACAGCCTTCATTCCTAAATACATCCATTTTATATTTCATTTAAACTAATTGAGTGACAAGCACTTGTACAGTGAAATCACATTAAAAAGGAAATAAACATGAGGTCGATGACCTAACCTAGAGGTTAAAAATTAAACATTGCTTTGAGATTGAATCAAGGGGTCCGTTCTTCGTACGTCGCTTTATACATCCGAGATGAATTGACACATCTAAGATGAGATCATCGTGCTAATTACCATGTGGCTAATTTGGTTATTCGAACACACCTGTTGTTGATGAGTATGGCTGGATTGAGTTGTCTAGGATTATTGCGCGTTCGTGCATTGGTTTAAAAAGCGATATGTATCGATAGTAGAAACACTGATCACAACTCCTTCCATTGGTTGACGAAATGGCAAAAGAGCAAAGCTCTTTTTTTTTTCTCAAGTGGAGCAAGAGCTTTTATTAGAGGGTTATGGAGAATTTCAAACTTTAATACAGACACCGGGAAACACAGCAAATGCTGCAAAAGCCAGGAGAGAGGGCTAGCAAAAAGTAGTGAACAAATTTATTTGATTAAAAATACAGAAAAAAAAAAACAGTAATGTTGCGAAATGTTTTTACAATATAAAATAATGTTTTTCTATTTTAACATACTTTAAAATAGAATTTATTCCTGTGATGAAAAGCTGAATTTTTATCAGCTGTTACTCAAGTCTGAAGTGTCACATGATCCTTCAGAAATCATTCTAATATGCTGATTTATTATTAGAATGATCAATGTTGGATAATACAGTTGTGGCGCCAAATATTTTTGGAACCTGTGATTTTTTTTTCCAGGATTCTTTCATGAATAACAAGTTTAAAAAGTACAATGTTAATTTTTTTTAAATTATTAACTTAATACATCCTTGGTGAATAAAAGTATTAATTTCTTTAAAAAAATAAATAAATAAATAAAAATGTACTGACCCCAAACTTTTGAACGGTAGTATGTATATATATATATATATATATATATATATATATATATATATGTGTGTGTGTGTGTGTATATATATATATGTGTGTGTGTGTGTGTATATATATATATGTGTGTGTGTGTGTGTGTGTATATATATATATATGTGTGTGTGTGTGTGTGTGTATATATATATATATATATATATATATATATATATATATATATATGTGTGTGTGTGTGTGTGTGTGTGTGTGTGTGTGTGTGTATATATATATATATGTGTGTGTGTGTATATATATATATATATAATGTGTGTGTGTGGTCATCATTCGTGTGTGAATCGTCGTAATTATTTTCTACACTTTCTTGCAAGATACTTTTCTTTTCCCACGTGAGTCAGTCCGCGTCAGTCGTACTCTTTAACCAATCAGATGTGACCTCGCCATTTCAACCAATCATAACCCGCCAGGAGCGCAGCCTAAAAATCCGAGCAGGTTTAAGTTTACTGACCTGTTACTATGACAGCAAGTCCGAGATGCGCATCGAAGAACGAAATAATCCAAGATCAGGACAAATCCACAACAATCAAATCCAGCTAACTGAGTTAGCGACGTATGAAGAATGGACCCCTGTACTTCATCTTACCCCGTCTCTGAATTTTTGAGACAACACAACAAATTTTCAAATCAAAATGGCTACCACTTTTTCTCATCGAAATGATCATAGATAGATATATATACGTAAATGATGTCCTCCTAGCATTAGCATGCAAGAGTCTAAAATATGACGTGAAAATAAAATAAGCACTGTTTTCATCAATGACAACAGACATGCTATGCTGTGCAAATATAATCAAGCAAAAAAAATAAATAGAGCTTACCAGCTTTTAAACATGGCACCTCTGAAGAAACATGTCACTTCCTCTTAATCGTGTCATTTAAAGTGACAGTCTACTATTATTATGAGGTGGTATCTTAGGGACATTACATAAATATATTTATATATTTTATGTACTATTTTTTTATCATTATATTAGCTATGTTGTTAGAAACATGTGTGATGGTGTTCTGAACGTCCTCTTTTATTATTATTATTATTAAATCAAATCAGTTCCAGTCACATTTCTTTGGTTAAATAAACATTACTTACACTACCAGAAAAAAAAAAAAACTATTTTATATTTTTACATTATCAATGTAATCCATAATTTGTTTTTTAAAGCCAAATATGAATCTCATCAAATTAGTGTTTTTAACATTTTAAAGACAATGAACAATTTAAAAACTATATTTTGTTTGTAAACTTGTGTTCAGCTATTAACCCTTTATAGGGCACTCATTGAAATACTTGGAAATTCAAAAATTCAACCCCAGAGTGTTATTGGAGGTTATTACAAGACCTTTAAACTTTTGTGACTTAAATTTTTTTTAATGTTTTTATGTTGAAAATTAGGTTAAATGAAGTGATCATACATAGTTACTTGCCGGTCTATGGTATCTTTTTCCCCCCAAAAAAATGTGTATACATTTTAAATATAAGGCATAAATAAATACATAAAACATATATAATATTCATAGAATATTTATTTAGAAACAATTTACACACACACACACACAAAAAAAAATAATAATAATAATATTATATATATATATATATATATATATATATATATATATGAACACAAAAACTTTATTTAGGAAATTAAAAATCTTGCTGTCTTCCTCGTCAGAACCCTAGATGGAGTCAGCTGGCACAACAAAACTGACTTCTATCCATAGAATTGTTGAGTAGACAGCTGCGAAAGAAAAGGTTTCTGAGTCAGTATCAAGCCCATGTTGATTTGTTTGTGAAAGAAAAGTGCAGATCTACTGAAAACATATAATATTCACATAAATAGTAAATTTATAATAAGAACTGAAAAAAATAGCATTAAGTACTGGTGGTACCACCTATTTTAGCAGAAATAATAAACACCAATCTATTGGTACTAAAACCAAAATTACAAATTTTTCACTGTTTATTTCTTGATCATTTCAATAAATGGTTTAAGTTTGACACTGGATTACTGCATCATGGTATACAAGCCTTTGCAATATTCAGTGGACAAAAAACAGGCATAAAAACAGCCAAACTATCACTTGCCTTACTTTTACCTGAACCGGGCGTATGTTTAAAAATGGACATTCTGTTGTGTTCTTTCAAATATGATCACACCATTTTTTTTACCACATCGTTCACTAATTTCTAGAAATCAAACGCAAACAACGTCTATATCACCATATAACACAACTATTCAGCTATATAATGTGTGAGTTTCATTGACTTACCATTGTGCATTTCGATGCTTTCTCTGTTTTTGTGGGACAAAGTAGGAGCGTAAATCAGCATTTTCTCATTCCGGAAGCACGTTGAAGTTTGAAACGCCCCAGACAACTTCCGATTGGTCAGATGCCATTGTGTCGCTATCCGTGACGTAGACTAACATCTGTTGATTGGCAAGATTGGCATACAAGGGAGGCAGACGCTATTGAAAATGTTCGATTAAGTGATCAAATATGGTGCCTCGCCCTATAAAGGGTTAATTTTAATAGTTAAATTTGAACTCTTTTTAAATTTGTCGGATCATTAGTCATCAAATCTCGGTTAATACTGGTCACAGACACAGATTTCTTTTAAATGTCACCACACATCGCATTTTCATATTATTTTAAAACTTATTTTGACATAACAAAGTAGTTATATCTAAATGTGAGTTGTGTATTTACTTTTTTTAATTAGTCTTCCGGATTTATCGGATTAACCAATCACATCCGATCATAACCATCATATCGCACTTCAGTTCTCACATATCTTTCCCCCATTCGTTCTCAATTACCCCCCATCAAACTAAACGCATGCTTTAGGGACTCTGTTAAAACTCAGTGGGCTCAGAGGAAGTGAGAGAGCCATGGACTCCTGATGTAACTTTATCTGCTGGTGTCGCTGTTGGACAACGTTTCTTTAGAAAGACTACAGATTTTTTTTTCTCATACAATATTTTGAGGAGACACTGCCTCCGCTGAGAAAATGCCCCTGATACATACACACACCAAAAAAATTATTAATTAATTTATCATTTATTTTTTTATTTACTTTTTTGTATTTACAATAGTGCCCTTCATAATTCATTTTTAAATATCTGTATTCATCCATCATCTATATTGCAAATGACTATCAGTCTTTCCTTTTTTCTGAGTTCACAGTTTTTATCTTCTGCTGCCTTGAACCATTTATATTTCCTTGAGAAAATTCAAATATTATGCATATGCATATGAAATAGTTTCCCAAAAGTGTCATTTTAACACAATTGATTTCACAACCTCCCTCATTTCTAATTGACAAACTCATTATAAAATCTAAGACAAAAGGAAGAAATCCATTAAAATTATGCTGATTGCCATGCCACTATAAACCTGACGTGGGAAGCACTATATACAGGTACACAGGTAAATTACGACCCTTCTTCTCTTGAAGGGCTTCACATAAATTACCATGAACTCCGAAGATCAGGTCTCTCCTCCTACCTGCTATAAAACATCAGCGAGGAGTCAGACAGTGTAGATAGCTGTTTTGACTGATTTTCAGGAAACACCTCTCCATGCCCCCCATTACCCCACAGCCTGAGACATTTAAATCACCTAGCATGTGGCAATCCGGGAACAGCAAGCAACAAAGATAATGTTTCTTTTTTTTCTCTTAAAAACACAAAGCAGGGGTAAAATGTGATTGTGTTAGCAGTAAGTGCATAGCTTTTCACATAACACACACAGGTGGTGACAGTCAACATCTGAAACTCGGTTCTGATCAGTGATCTTTATGAACCTGTTTTTCTATTTTGTCCACACTAATACGATTTCGTTTGAAAACGCACATTTTCTCTCCGTTTTGGTGTTCCGTACAAACAAACAAGGCGTTTTTTCAAGGAAAACAGAGCTTTTTAAAAACGCTCTCCAAAGTGGATAAATTTGAAAACACGTTGTAGTGTGAAAACAGGCATTTGAAAACTAAGATGAAGCGTGTTTAATCATGTGATGCATACCAATAGACGTGTTTATACCGTTATTGTGCCATATTCACTTTCAAACTGTTGATAAAGATATGTTACTTTGTACACTCTTCATATTACAGTCCTGCAAAAATGACAAAAATTGTACTCACAAATGCTGTCCTGCGGCAAAATATGAGGGCACTCGCATTTTATATCAAACAGTGAGCGCGGCGCGACCTGGACGCGTCAGTGGATGAAGAGAAATTCTGTTGAGTGTTTTCACGACATATCATCAGTCGGCCATATTAGTAGCAGTGAATTATGTAAACAATTGCACTGAACCGAACGAAAGGCGCATATTTTGCTAAAAATATGCTGCTAAAAATGGTCAGTTACTGTCATGTTTTGGGCTGTACTAATTGGTTGGAAAAACATTTTAAGTATTATAGACTGGCCAAGTATTATTACAAATCAAGGAGAAGAGTGCAAAAAACTGTCTGAGGAACAAAAGGCATTTGTGGTTGGCCAAATTGAACCAGGATTACCAGGGCAAGAATCTTGACAACATTTGTGTTTGTTCTTATCATTTCTGTTCAGATTGGTGACATATTAGGCTATATCTTTATTAATACTGCTTGTACGTATCTTTACCACCTTTTAACTTTAATTCATAATATTGCGCCCTTTCCTCTTTACTTCCTTCTCTATATGATTTAGCAGCTTCCACACGTTTTTTTCCCATGGTTTAGACAGCATAAATTAGTAGAACAATGTATTCATTAGTACAATAAATGTGCAATCCATGCTGTTGATTACATCCGAGTATTGGCAGTATGGCCACATATTTGAGTAACTGCCAAAATCGTGACGTGAAGTGCAAACCCTCTATAAAATTATCATCCCAAAAGAACTGCATGAAAACCATAGACTGTAAAAAATATGGGCGTAGTATCCGTGACGTCACCCGTAGGATTCTGAAGCGCTATTTTGAAGCCTGTAATGGGCGGGATTCGGCCGTCGCCATCTTGGAATCGCGTCACCCTGGATAATCAAAAATGGGCAAAAAGGCAGGACGTGAGGGGAGCTGGTTGCTGAAACCACGCCCGCCTAGCGCGACAGTGGTGACAGCAGCGGCAATCCCCCTGTCACTCAAGTGGCCACGCCCTTAATTATGCTGAACTTTATGCCTTAATATAACTTAAACGGATGAGTTATAAAAAAAAATCACCCCCCTCACAGTTGACATGAAGGGCAAAACTAGCTATATAGACCAAAACCATTTTTTGAACCAGGCTGTAAACATGCTTTTTTCTGCTGTGAAGTTGGGCATTTTAACATGGGGAGTCAATGGGACTGACTCCCTTTTGCAGCCAGTCTCTAGCGGCCAGTCGATGAATTATAAGTCACTTCCGTGTTGGTTTCAATAGAGAGAGCGGGAGGTTGCCGCTTGATGAAAACTTACGTCTCTTATGTCTGTTTCATCTCTGTGATGTTCCATCTCTGTAAGTTGAATTTAACATTTTCAGATGTTTTGTTGTGGATGAGAAACTTTTTGGAAAATGCTAACATGGATGGAGAGCATTTTAAAGTAGTTCACTTCCAGAACAAAAATTTAGAGATAATGTACTCACCCATTGTCAACCAAGATGTTCATGTCTTTCTTTCTTCAGGCGTAAAGAAAACAGTTCAGGATTTCTCTTCGTATAGTGGACTTCTATGGTGCCCCCAAGTTAGAACTTCCAAAATGCAGTTTAAATGCAGCTTCAAAGGGTCCTAAACCACACCAGCCGAGGAAGAAGGGTCTTATGTAGCGAAACGCTCACTTATTTTCACAAATAAATTACTATTTATATACTTTTTAACTTTAAACGGTCGTCTTGTCTAGCTCTGCGAGTACTCTGTGTATTCCAGTTCAAGACAGTTAGGGTATGTTGGAAAACTCCTATCTCATTTTATCCTCCAACATCAAAATAGTCCTACATCGTTGCAGAAGTACCGACCCAGTGTTTACAAAGTGAACGTGCAAACAAGGTCAAACGCCCTTTACAAAAAGGGTAAAACAGTGATGCAGGACGATTTTATCATGAACTGGAATACACAGAGATCATACAGAGCTAGACAAGACAAGCGTTTGAGGTTAAAAAGTATATAAATTTATTATTTTTTTTTTTTAATAACCTAACCTTTTTAATAACTAATTACGACCCTTCTTCCTCGGTTGGCATCGTTTATAGCCCTTTGAAGCTGCATTTAAACTGCATTTTGGAAGTCGGAACTCTGAGGCACCATAGAAGTCTATTATGTGGAGAAGTCTATTATGTGGAAATGTTTTCCTCAAAAAACATAATTTCTTTATGAGGGTTATCTGTAAATTTTTGTTCTGGAAGTGAACTAAAATGAAAACCCCATATTCAGAAGTATACAGATTAATTTTAGTGTTTCATTACAAACAAATTGTGCACAAATTAAAAAAATCATCATATGCAGGACAGTTTATTTCTTTATTGGGCTACTGTATACATTATTGTAATCCTTGTTCATAACAAAACAGTACAGCAAACAGAAATACAGTACTGTATAGACCTAGTCAAGAACTCTGAAAACTGTAGCATGGTCATACACAGGATATTGAAAAACAAGGCAGAATATATATATATATATATATATATATATATATATATATATTTCTAGTTTCTGTTTGGTGCCTCTATGAACTCCATTCTGTTCTGTAGGATGTTGTCTTCGTCTTGTGAATTAATCTGCACTGTGTATTTCCGCACAAGATTGCTCACAGCTTCCGCTCCGTACTGAAAATCAATGGACATGCAGATGGACTCCGGTTGAAACGCTGCCCATTCCTGTAGCGCTGATTGAAAAAATCTCGAAGACATTTTTTCTGACTTCTGTTTGGAATATTTTTTGGTCTGTGCGGTTGAAAGAGAACACTGGTTGAGACATTAGATTGCAGCACAGGTTCTCAGATGGAAATGTGAGTGGTGCCTGCCTGTGCAAAACTTACTGACACCATGCTAAGGTGTTCTTGGTGGTTGCCATGGCATTGCGATGCGGTGATCAGTGTGGTTTCTTGCTGGTCCGAATCCAAAAACCTGTTCTTTGAATCTCTAATATTCTGGTCTCTTGACAAGACTCTTTAAATGTAAGATTTCATTTCTCTAAGAACTCATTTGATCATCCTCCAGGTGACAATCTCTTAACGTCTGGTCATTAAGAAACATATTAGCATCCTGCTCCTCCACACAATTGAAAACTTTTTTAAAACCCACAATTGAAAATCACTGAGACTGTTTCTCATCGGCCACTCGAGCAGGAAAGAGCTAGGCTGTTAGTTTAAGGTACATCTGATATAGTATAGATTACATAGTGTTTTCAGCAAAATCAATATTGGGGAAGGAGATTGGATATAAAAACCAACACAAACACAAGCTCAGCTTGCTTAGACACGGCAAAATGTTTGTTTTTCCCTGAAGTATATCAGTAAGAACATTTTGATTGCTAATGCTATGGATGCTGACTCCCTTAATTTAATGCCACACTGCTCCCAGCGTTCGTATTACAGGAATATGAGTGCCAACAGGAAGAGAAGCTCTTTCACAAAAAAATGTGTTGATGTTTAAGTAAATGGGTCTGACTCAGCGCAGAACCCCAGTTAAACCTTACAATACAGAAACAGTTTCCATCAAGTCATTTGATTTGGAAGTTAAATGACACAGAAATGTAAATACTGTCATTATGTACTCAAAATAAAAAAAATAAAATATCTGTCATTAATTACCACCCTCATGTCGTTCCAAACCTGTAATCTTCGTTAATCTTTGGAACACAAATTAAGATGTTTCTGATGAAATCCAAAAAAATTCTGACCCCGCATAGACAGCAATGCAACTGACACATTCAAGGCCCAAAAAGGTAACAAGGACATCGATAAAATAGTCCATGTGACATCAGTGGTTCATCCTTAATTTTACGAAGCTACGAGAAAAAACGACTTTATTCAACAATTTCTTCTCTTTCGTTTTTTTCTTTGAGGTGCGTTCAAGAGAGTATCACAACACATGCGTGTTCTGACGTCAAATCTAGATGCGTTGCAGCTGGTTTACAAACAGAGAAAGACATATGCTGTACATAAAACGGTATTCGCTAACATGTCTAAAGATTTCATCAGTTGCATTTTTTTGCCCAGCCTTACTTATTTGAACCAGAATATACAGACGATGAACTAAGAGAGTTGGACATTTTATTTTAGAATGCCGGCTCATGGTCTTGTGTCGAAGACTGACATGAAAGAAAAGAAATAGTTGAATTAAGTCATTATTCTGTTTTCTTCATGCACAAAAAAGTACTCTCGTAGCTTCATAAAATTACGGTTGAACCACTGATTGACTATTTTAAGATGTCCTTAAAGCAACACTAAAGAACTTCGCTCCCTCTACAGGTTGGAAGCGGAATTGTCCATTACCGCTGTCCTAAATAATTGAACCGTCGCGTCACATGCACGTTATTTGTTTGGAGGCTATCCAGGACCGGCTTTGGAAATAACGATGTCCAGTGACAAGGTAGAGTATGTTGCATGACTTTATGAAAGTATGAAAACGAAATAAAACATAATAATGACATAGTTTGCTATTTTTTTTTTCTGTAAAGCAAAGTCGCATTTGTAGTCTCATTTGAAATACAAAACCACGACTCAACCTTACATAGTGCTGTTCTGGCCGATAGAGGGTCGCAAAGCGAATACGAAAGTGCCGTTTCACCCTGTTATGAGTTGATGAACCACTGACACGGGTTCGGAAACATTATTTTAAGGTAAAAAAAAAACTCTTTAGTGTTGCTTTAATATCTTTGTGGGCTTGAACATGTCAGTTACATTGCAACTATGAATATGATCAAAGGTCTTACGAGTTTGGAATAACATGAGGGTGAGTAATTAATGACAGAATTTTAATTTTTTGGGTGAATTATCATTTTAAGCTCTAAACTGACAAAAAAGAAAGATAGAAATAATTTGTGTTCTACTTTCTACAATTCAAAACTATACTTAAGCTTTGTGTAAGCAATAGACAATACTTTAAATGATTATTTAATGATAATCTTGACAACCCAAGTCTAATTTGAGAACGAATCATTATTTGCTTCTGATCTTTTTAACGAATCACTTGATTCAGTTGACAAAACTGGTTTGAGTGATTCATTCATTAATTGGACTCCCATGATTGCGTCTGAAAACTTAGGCAGGTCACTTGTTATAAAACGTTGAAACTGATTTCGGACAGGCTTCTGAGGCAGCGTAACGATTTCATGATCTACAACAAAATAGAATGAGCTTTGGTTAGGGCTGTTCGATTCTGAAAATTTTGGAATCGATTCCGATTCCTGGTTCTGGAATCGATTGGATTCGATTCCAGAATCGACTCCTCACTGTTGTTTCGATTCTTTTTCGATTCTTGTTCTTTAGATGGGAGGAAGCTAATTTCGCAATAAATGCAGCGTAAAGGTCGTATAAAGTTACGTTCTCATAATATGAAGCTTAATTTGTAAAAAAAAAAAAAAAAAAAGATATACAGGTCCTTTTCAAAAAATTAGCATATTGTGATAAAGTTCATTATTTTCTGTAATGTACTGATAAACATTAGACTTTCATATATTTTAGATTCATTACTACACAACTGAAGTAGTTCTAGCCTATTATTGTTTTAATATTGATGATTTTGGCATACAGCTCATGAAAACCCAAAATTCCTATCTCAAAAAATTAGCATATTTCATCCGACCAATAAAAGAAAAGTGTTTTTAATACAAAAAAAGTCAACCTTCAAATAATTATGTTCAGTTATGCACTCAATACTTGGTCGGGAATCCTTTTGCAGAAATGACTGCTTCAATGCGGCGTGGCATGGAGGCAATCAGCCTGTGGCACTGCTGAGGTGTTATGGAGGCCCAGGATGCTTCGATAGCGGCCTTAAGCTCATCCAGAGTGTTGGGTCTTGTGTCTCTCAACTTTCTCTTCACAATATCCCACAGATTCTCTATGGGGTTCAGGTCAGGAGAGTTGGCAGGCCAATTGAGCACAGTAATACCATGGTCAGTAAAACATTTACCAGTGGTTTTGGCACTGTGAGCAGGTGCCAGGTCGTGCTGAAAAATTAAATCTTCATCTCCATAAAGCTTTTCAGCAGATGGAAGCATGAAGTGCTCCAAAATCTCCTGATAGCTAGCTGCATTGATCCTGCCCTTGATAAAACACAGTGGTCCAAAGTACTTTTTTCGGATGAAAGCAAATTTTGCATGTCATTCGGAAATCAAGGTGCCAGAGTCTGGAGGAAGACTGGGGAGAGGGAAATGCCAAAATGCCTGAAGTCCAGTGTCAAGTACCCACAGTCAGTGATGGTCTGGGGTGCCATGTCAGCTGCTGGTGTTGGTCCACTGTGTTTTATCAAGGGCAGGGTCAATGCAGCTAGCTTTCAAAGTTCATTGTAATTGCATTAAAAAGAATGTTTCCCTATTCTGCTGCACTGAAAAAATCACTTTTGGATTACATGGTGCCAATTAAAAAGTCACTTTGCCCTGTTAGCAGTGTCCAATGTTCATGAGTTGAGTCTTTCTGTGTATTGTCGAAATGCTTGTGTGAAAGACAGTATTGTTGTTCAAGAGATGGATGTTAACCAAGCACAACTATCCGACAAAATCTCTCAGCCGTCCATTTAAGTCAATTTAATGCCCGGAGATTCAGGTGTGAGCGACTGGATTTAAATTTGCTGCCTGTCTTCTCACGGCCAGCTGAAGGGTAATACCTCTAAGACATTTCTTTTCATACGCGTCAAGCCTCGGAAACATTTGTTGTAGCAAAACAGGAAGCCGTGAGAATACTTTCGCAATTGATTGAACTGTCAAAAAACACGTTGTTTGATTGATCACATTTCAACCAATCATGTCATGCCAATTTCAGATGCAATCGGGTTGCCTGACGGATCCTGGAAGAGAAAATACTAAAATTTGAGGTGAGGTGATACCGTTGCACGTCTGAAATATCCCCAAAAAAACGTTCTCTTGTTTTTTCCAGCAATCAGACTGTTTGGCATTGTCCACGCCTGGTGAAAAAAAGTCCAAAGAGAGATAAAAATAAGCTCTCATGCCAACCAACAAAAAAACTCGCTTGTCAAAAAACCAGCAGCAGGTGAGGTTGACCTTAGCTAGATTTCCAAATGATGCGCCCCTGTTAAAACTGGAGAGGTTTTTGGGCTTCAAACGGCATGCGTGAAACGCCCAGATGACCTTCTAACAAAAGGAGGAGACATTGAGGGTGCCCATTGTTTGAAGGACAGGAGGGAAATCAGGAGGTCGGGTCAAACCCACAGCACATCCTTGACAGATGCAGCAATTATAATTAATCTCGAATCAAATACTGCAAATAAAAGCTGACAGCTGAAGCCTGACAGAATGTGAGCATGTGGGCTGCTAAAATGTGGAGAGAAGAGGAAGGTGTGAAGAGCCCGTGAGAAAACTGAACAATGGAACATCGGAAATCAACTTCCTTAAGTTATTTTGTGCTTCTCAAGCAATTAGCAGTTACATCTTGCGACAAACGGCAAATTATACAATCCTACTCGTGATTAATTCACAAGTTAGCACTGAGCGAGCTTGTCTTCAACTCAAGGTTTCTCTGCTTCAGCAGTGAGACCCAGTATAAATGCACTTCGTCTCAGCGGTGAACTTGTACAGAGCTTGTCCACTCCGCCTCCCTCACTGTAGTACATTTCCTATTTGGAGAACCGTAATGTCTGGAGGGAAAGGTCAACCGCAGACAGTATGAGTAATGTGAGAGAGAAACGGGGGGCGAGAGGACATCACTCCATATCTGAAAATCTCTGTGTTGAGGAAAAGGTGCATTACGTGGCTGGGAAGAGCTTTGACACTCGATACTTTTCCTCACTAGAATGAAATATCAGAAACACGTCATTATAGATGAGCCGTGTGAGCGTAAAGCCGATTTGTTGGCTAAACAAAACAAGATAACAATTTTGAACATGTATGAAGATATTCTATGGCAGAGCTTGATGGCCTTCGACAACAGGGTGCAGTTTGATTTGAATAATCGCTTGGAGAAAATAAGTATTTCTCACTCGTGGGTCTTAAAGTCATGTCAATTATGATGAAATATTCTTTAGACGCCTAATCGGGAAGTGTTTGATAACCTGCGAGTAGCTCCGTGGCTGACGGCGTATTTTAAACAATGGCGAGGGAATGCAAATGGGCGTACTTAAAAAAGCCATAGAGGCTTTTGATATAGACCACCTTCAGGTGTGATAACAGATGTCATTACTCAAAGATTTAACATACTGTGGAAGCGTAGGCGTAGAGTTTTATTAGAAATATGAAGCCGTTTCACCACATTATAGCGGTAAGCTCATTTGGGTATGCTGTAGACACATGCATAGTACATTTGTGGCATATCAGAATGCTGCAAATCCACTGATGGAGTCATTTATGTCTAGTTTTAATAAATATATTAAACATTTATGTTTAGAATCATGGAATCAGCTTTGCAGCTTTATAGAAAGCCTTATATAACTTATATAATAAGGTTAAATTCATTACATTAATGAATGCATTATGTACAGTATCAGTAACAGCAAACACGATTTTTCTTTTAGCATTAATTTAGGTTAAAAAATATAAAAGTATAAACGCTCACCATTTATTTGTTCTGTGTGTATACAGTTAATTAACTTGCAATATTAAAGCATATTAGCCTAGATTAGTAAAATGCTGTAAAAGTATTGTTTTTGTTCGTTTATATTTAATGCATTTAACAACTTGGATCTTACTTTAAAGTTTAAATGCTGTGCATTAACCCTATAAAGGCTGTATCAAATTTGACGCTCTGATTTCTAAACTGTTAACAAATCTGCTACATGCTTTCTTGTTGTCTGATTGATGGTTTTTATATTTTTCAGAAAGCAAAAAGACTTTTAATACGATTTGCCTGAAATTAATACACATTTTTTTGTTAGTAATATGTGACCCTGGACTACAAAACCAGTCATAAGGTTCAATGTTTTGAAACTAAGATTTAAAAAGCATCTAAAAGCTAAATAAATACACCTTTTATTGATGTATGGTTTGATAGAACAATATTCGGCTGAGATAAAACTAGTTGAAAATGTAGAATCTGAGGGTGCAAAAAAAAAAAAAAAAAAAAGTCTAAATACTAAGAAAATTGCCTTTAAAGTTGTCCAAATAAAGTTCTTAGCAATGCATATTACTAATCAAAAATTACATTTTGATATATTCAAGTTAGGAAATTGACAAAATATTTTCATGGAACATATTTAATATCCTATTGATCTTTGGTATAAAAGAAAAAAATCGATCATTTTGACCCATACAATCTATTGTTGGCTATTGTTACAAATAAACTTGTGCTACTTAAGACTGGTTTTGTGGTCCAAGGTCACATATATCAAGATATACAAGGTATACAAGGTATTACCGCAGCCGCCCAAATTGTATCTATTGACAGATACAAATGAAAATAGTAATGTGTATTATACTTTGAATATATACCTGCCAACTTAAGAAAGAAGAGGCGGATGTCACATCACAAACTAGTACGTGACTTTCACTCAGAGCATTAGATGTTAGGGCTTTTACATTGCAGAAATAAACGCGACAACAGCCAGTCAAAGCATGTTGCTTATAGGTCTGCATGTTCTGCGTGTCTCTGTTTAAATGGCATCATTTTGTCTGCTACACAAACTTAAACACACTTGAAGCTCACAGTGATTTCTGTGTTTGCGTCGCACTTTATGAACTTTATCTCCTGAGCATCATCCGAGAGAGCTTTTCACCATATCATTTGTAAAACTAAGATTATGATTTAGTAAAATGTACGTTTCGAAATGATAGGCTAATACTATACTATTATGTGTACCAAATATCATTTAACCCAAATGTTTTTCAATTCTTTTTAATTTCAAATTAAATTTCAATTTTTTTTTTTTTAATGTCAAACAGTTTTATCGTGCATCGTCTTATTTGACATTATTTGTTGTAAATTAAGTTATATATTATAAAAGAAATTACTATTCTGATAAATATAGATCTATGGAAAAAAATATTGTCATAGACATATCACCCAGCTTTAATTTTAAATTTTATTACGAAAAAGTGCTAAAAATTAAAATGAAAGAACATGTAAAAAAAAAAAAAAAAAAAAAAAAAAAAAAAAAAGGAAAGTAGATTAAATCATTTCATATGTACATACTACATATAAACACGTCTTGCTAAGATTCAAAACCTAGAATAAATAAAATCAAAATGTTTATTTTTAAAGGGCATTAATGAAGTAAAGCTGCTGTCAGCTGTGATTGGACAGGGCGAATATTGGGGTAGTTTTCCTTTCTTTTTGGGCGGTTTTTGAGTAAATTGTTGGGGTGGAAATTTTTGGGGACCTGGCAACCCTGACTACCAGTCAAAAGCTTTTGAACAGTAAGATTTTTAATGTTCAAAAAGACTCCTTTGCTCACCAAGCCTGCATTTTTTGATCCATCGTACAGCAAAAATGATCAAATTTTTTAATATTTTTACCATTTAAAATAACTTTTCTATTTGAATATATTTTAAAATGTATTTTATTCCTTTGATTAAACCTACATTTTCAACATCATTACTTCAGTGTTCAGTGTGACATGATCTTTCAGAAATTACTCTAATATGCTGTGCAAGAAACATTTTGTATTATCAATATTTAAAACAGCCAAGTACTTTTTTCAGGATTCTTTAATAAATAGAAAGATCCAAAGATCAGAATTTATCTGAAATAAAAAGCTTCAGATAAATGCTGTTCTTCTGAACTTTCCATTCAAAAAAACTCAGCTGTTTTCGACAATTGTAATTAATATTTTTTGAGCAGCAAATCAATATTAGAATGATTTCTGAAGGATCGTGTGACTGGAGTAATGATGCTAAAAATTCAGCGTTGAAATCACAGGAATAAATTGCATTTTAAAATATTTTCAAAAACAAAACGGTTATTATAAATGGTAAAAGCGTTTAAAAATGTATCATTTTTGCTGTACTTTGGATCAAACAAATGCAGGCTTGGTGAGCAGAAGAGATTTCTTTAAAAAAAAAACAAAAAAAAAAAAACAGTTCAAAAACTTTTGTTTCAGACTATTTCACTACAGACTTTAAAGGGTTTTTATATCTTAAAGCTCTTAAAGGGATAGTCCATCCAAAAATGAAAATTCTGTCATTAATTACTCACCCTCATGTCGCTCCAAACCCACAAGACCTTTGTTCATCTTCTGAAGAGATTAAGGTATTTTTGATGAAATCCTAGTGCTTTCTGATCCTGCAACCAATAATGTCTATTTTAACAGTATCCTTACTACCATTTTGGGCCTTGAACATCATATGACTGCTGCTGTCTATGCAGGGTCAGAAAGCTCTCGGATTATCAAAAATATCTTAATGTGCGTTCCAAAGATGAACGAAGATGTTACGGGTTTGGAACACCATGAGGGTGAGTAATGACAGAATTTTAATTTTTGGGTGAACTATTCCTATAAAACATGGTGGGTCGTAAAGGAAAAAAAAGCTTTTGCATTTTGACAATCATTGACCATGCAGACCATTGTGAATTTCAGAGAGGAGGTTCTTTTGTGCTTTTGAAAATCCAATTTGGAGTATTCCCTCTTGATGTCAAACTGACCTCACTTTCTCTCACACCTCTGCAACGAATTCCTATTTGGTTGCAAATGACAATGCGTGTAGGTGTTTTCACTTTATTTATTTATTTTTTTATTTTAACCAAGAATGCAAATGTGTAAAACAGCATTCAGCAGTGAACTCCCAAAGCATTACATTACATCAAAACAATAACACGCCTGTAGCAAACTACTGTTCACTACAGTCAGAAATGAAATATAGAAGACAAAAAATTAAAACAAATCCCAAACCAGTACTAAATCCACAGGAACCTCTGACATGCAATTAAGTTGCAATAAACACACAAACCAAATCGAAAATATTTCTCGAGCCATCTGTCATGTAACCTCCGCTGACCCAACACACCGTTGTTTAGAAATGCAGAAACAAGTAAATGCGTTTCTGCCGGGATCAAGCTGGAAGTAGCGTAAAGCTGCTTCAAAGAAGTCATCACACATGCATGCGTAATAGAAAAAAGTATGCATGGCTAAAACGCCGCAACACTTTACCACCCACTGCTCTGACTAATGTGAAAAGCTTTTTCCCTGTTGACCAGTCAACTCCATTTGAGGTCATCCGCTTCATCCAGCACTTTCACAATCAATCCACTGCAAGCGAAACCTAATTAACATGAACGAAGCAGCACTGAGAGATGTTTTCCTACCCAAAGATATATTCAACAGATCAGCCGATAATGATGAACACATTAACTAACAAGGCCTTATGAGGAATATCGATCGCTGTGATTTGGAAGCTCCTTTGGGGTGTTCGGGGTGCTCGATCCCATTTATCGTCGGTCGCGCTCAGTGGCTCACGTACTTCTGGCCCAGTCCATCCACACCCATTTAGCCCAAGAGTTCTCCACTCTTCAGCGAGCGCTCCTCCGAATAAGAGGTGTGTTGATTCATTTAATCAGCGTCTGAGTCATGGAGGGGTGGGAGGATGGGAAGGAGGAGGAGAAGAGAGGCCTAAGGCCAGTTTTCTGAATTTAAATACAGGGCTGAAGATTGAACTCGCTCGCTCTCAGCCTCTCATTCGCATTGCCCTGCTGCTCCTTGAGATTACTGAGGGCATTGTGAGATTGTTCTCTTTTTAGGCAACTGCGACGAGCAACTAGTTTGACTTTGTTTCTAGAGCTTCACATCAATTCCATGCAGGATTATTTTGCTTAAAGATATAAAACGTCGCCAAACTTTGTCTATATTACACTTAATCAAAGGATAAAACAAAAAGAGTTATCAAAAGGTTTATTAGGCACAGCAAAATACAGTGACTTTGGTCTTGAGATGCTAAATCAAAGCCTATTTTTCTTTTATGCTTTCATACCAAAACAAGTATTGCAAGTGTTACAGTGAGTTTGCATAGGCATGAAGAATGGAGAGAAAAAAACAAATCAAAAATCAGACAGTAAATGGGCAAAAGCCCTTAGTGTGAAATATATAAAAGTCTTCTCGTAAAATACACTTTTAAATGTTAAAAAAAAAAAATACACAACCGTCTAGAAAAGGGGGAAACGTACATATAAACTGAGGGAATGCCCGAAATTTACTGTATGCCCCTATCTGTCTTGAGGAAGAAATCTTGTGAAGATTGAGCAGATTAATGCATTCGTGTGTAAAAATATATATAACGTTTGCTATATAGACCTTTATGGAAAAAAAAGGCATGTTGGTGACTAAGGTACAGGAATGCGTTTAAATGTGCACTCGCTAAATCCGACTGATTTTAAGGCTCAATCTACTTCTGAAGCGTAATCTACTGAAATGCCGGGGCAAAGGCCGCTTAAATACTATCCATTGCTTTGAACTCGCTCAGGGCCTGCACGGGGTTGACGTGCTTCTTTTGAGAGGACCGCTTTACTTTGTTGTTCTGACTGTCCTCTTGCTTTTCGCGTTTGACCAGCGGCTTTTTCTCGGGAGCTTTCATCCTCCAGGAGACGGCGGGCATGTTGAGATTTTGCATTCCTTGAGACTTCTGGTACTTGGTGGAGGCCACGTAGGAGGCCTTCACAGTGGACACCACCGAATTCATCAGATTCTTGGCCGCCTGGATCAGAGACATAGCGCTGTCCACCTACAAAGGGAAAGGAAATTGAAAAGACTGTTAGACTAACTCCCACACTTCCTGACCGATGAATTAGCATTCCCATGACACTCTATTTATTAACATATTTATGATTGTTGGATATGGATTTCTCTTTAAGAGAATCTGATAGAGACTACTAAAAGATGTCAGACACTAATCTTTTGAATAAGCAAATTTAAATTATAATTAACATACATATGTCTTCAGTTTTTAAATCATTATATGGACCATTCTACAAAATTGGTGCAAACTGCTGTCCCACAAACAAAAAACATACTCAAAAAGCATTTAAGTATTCAAATTTGCTAACATCCTTCTATTATCTATTGAAACCCACAATAATATTTAAAATATCAGTAAGATTAATATATATATATATATATATATAAAAATCATAATTTCGTGGGTACTTTTAATTTGGGAGGTGGCTGTCCCAAACCCTAAATTTCAACTTATGAAAATATTCAAATAATTTGTACATTTTATTCCATCATTGTCATTTTGTTGTTGTTTTTTTAAAGTGAAGTTCAAAAACTATTTTATATTTTCCTTCTAAATCATAAAAAAAAATAAAAAAAATAAAAAATAAATAAATATGTCACTACCGAAACTGTGTTTTAGTCCACTGGTTAAGACTGATGAAATATTTATTCTTTCTCTCTCTCTCTCATAGCAACATGGTGAGTAGATGGGTCTTATCATTTTGAGGTAATGTGTTCAAAGGTTTAAGGAAACTTTAGGGAAAATCACTACCAAACAGCTTTTTTCAGCAATTAAGCAGACTTTTTAGGTGTTTTCTCATATTTAGTTTGCATGTGTACAACTGTTCATAACTGTGCTAGCCAACCATGCGTTGATTAGCATCTTTGAGGTAGGTTCAAAAGTATCTAAAATTGTCAATACCAAAACGGTCACGACCAAAACATTTGGTGAAGTTTCTGTAGCGAATCTATTTTTAGGTGTTATTCCATAAAATTCCCACTACCGAAACATATAAAACATATAATTGTTTCAGCAGTTAAAAAAGGGAACACAAAATCCTTTATTTGGGGGAAATAATAATTTAAAATAATGTATTTTTTGTATTTTAGTATGTTTAGTTGTGTTTTTAAAATTCTGTAATGTGATCGCTACCAACACATTACTGTCACTACTGAAAATGTTTTGTCAAAAATAAATTAAAGTGAATTATCAACTAAGGTGTTATGACAGTGTTTGGTTCAATGTATATTCAAACTAATGAATCCTTAAGTTTGAAATCAGTATGATCATCTTTTTTCCTTTTACAAAGAAAACTCGGATTCAAAACTACAACAAATCTCATAAATCACACTTGAAATAGTTACAATTGTAATTATTGATTTACCTCTGAAAATTTTAAATAAAACAACAAAAAATATATTAATGGTAGATTCTTATTAATCACAAATATTCCAAAACTTTCTGAAAATACAATAACAGAATGAACTGCACAATAACTAGAAATGTGTACCTTGGAAATTATACAATTTGCATTCATACAAAATCTGTGGAAAGACATTTTTCAAGATGTTTCCAACTCTTAAAAGTCAGGTTAACAAACTAAAATTAAACAAATACCAAAACAATTGAAAATAATGCCTGCAAATAGACAAGCTAATAATATTAAGCTGTAAAACAAAAACAGGATAATAAATTAGCTTAGCAGCATGAGTTATTCTTGTCGTGAAGGTGTGGATAGGTGAAAATAACAGTAATTTTATTTTGGCTTAGATAATTAGGTTTCTCGCCACAGAGGCACAATTCTTCGTCCTTTTCTCCCTCTCAGTAAATAAAGACTTACCCCAGACACAACAAGCTCTCCGCCCAGATTCTGCACCTCTGCTTTGACTTTACTGCAGATATTGAGCTGGTGACAGTACAGGGCGATACGCTGCAGATAGGCCAACAGATCCTGCTTGCACGCTGAATCTGGACACTACAGAGAGAGAGAGAGAGAGAGAGAGAGAGAGAGAGAGAGAGAGAGAGAGCGCAGTTACTTTCTGTCAAAAACACAATGGTAACATGTTAAAATGTAGTGAGTGCTACTATAAGAGTTATTGGTAGTTGAAAACCCAAAATTAGCCAAAATATTTAAAAAACGGACACGCAAGGGGCAGGGGGGTGTAGAAGTGTGTGAAAGATGGGCGTTTTGATTCATTGGCTGTGGAAATCCGTGGCGCTTTGAGGCGTAGACTCTGTGTGGGCCTAATGATACAGATGCACCATTTAATAAACCTGACAAGAAAACACGTCGAGACGGATGGTGAGTCAGACAAGCGTCTGTACAGAAATACTTCGACTGATATCTAAAGTGAAAGGCACGTTCAACACGCCGGTTGTTTTGAGGATCTTTGACTGTTGCCTGCAGATACCCTAACGCTCCACAGTCACCTGTCCAGCTGCATGTGCTAGTCAAATTCACTCCATTCCCCGTCGTGGCAGGTGATCGGGCCCACCGAGGGCTCACAGCCAAACTGTCCTTATCATTTAACTAGAAGAAAAACTAAATCCTTTTGCATCCAACAGAAGAAAACAGTCCTCTTTGTGCTTGGTCTTAAAGAATATCTTTGAAGTATAAACGCAACCACAGTTCAAGAGTCACAATTTGCACATTTCTCACCCAACAGATGATTGTGCATCAACAGCTAGCTTATTACTAATTAGGGTTTTACACAGATATGCATCAGGGTGTACAGATGATAAGTGATAAAAGCCTGAACATCCAGAAAAAGTTGTTAATGGCACCCTTTATAATTAAAAAGGCCAAAAAAAGAAATATGATAATGCAGCTCAGTGGTTATTGGCGATAAGGCTAGGTAAATCTGGGTATCATCTGCATAGCTGTGATATGCAATTTGGTTCTTTCTCATTATTTGACTTAGTGGGAGCATATACAGGCTGAACAGCAGCGGGGCTAGAATTGAGCCTTGTGGGACTCCGCATGTCATGGACGTCCACTTAGACGTATGCTCTCCTATACTTACGTAATAACCTCTCCCTTCTAAGTATGACCTGAACCATTTGAGAACCATCCCAGAAAGCCCGACCCAGTTTTCCAGTCTATCTAAAAGAATGTTATGATCGGCAGTGTCGAACGCAGCACTGAGATCTAGTAATACCAGCACTGATATTTTGTCAGAGTCTGAATTTAGGCGAATATCATTTATTATCTTTAAGAGCGCTGTCTCTGTGCTATGAAGTGGTCTGAAACCAGATTGGAAATGGTCCAGGTATCCATTTGAGTTTATGTAGTGATTCAGCTGATTGAAAACAACCTTTTCAATAATCTTGCCTATGAAAGGAAGATTTGATATTGGTCTATAGTTGCTCAATATGGCGTTATCAAGATTTTTCTTTTTTTTTTTTTAAATCATCTTAAATGTTCTTAAATTTTGTTTTTATTGTTGTGATTATTATAAATTTGTATGATTTTTATGCTATTATGATTTTAATTCCTTTTATGTACAGCACTTTGAATTACCATTGTGTATGAAATGTGCTATATAAATAAACTTGCCTTGCCTATTGCTAAAGAATTTGAATCTTTCATTCCATTTAAAGCACCTAGGCTGCAAACCGGATAAAAAAAGAAATTAGTCAAGCTCACTAATCAATTAGTTGACTAGTCACCGGTCCTGCTCGTTCCTATATTCGTAAAAGAAAAGGCCTGCACTGCAGTGCTGCCAACCATCTGAATACATCACTAGCTCCATTTACCAGTCACTGGTGCAGTAAAAAGCACAGTAGTTATTTTTCCCCATAGTTTGGCCATCCAATATCAATACCTCACGATGTTTCACCAGTCTCCAAGGTAACAATAGTTTCTTCACAGTGATAATGTTCAAAGAGTCTGGCCACACATTTTTGCATTGACCGAGCAGAACTTGAGGGTGCCTGCACATAATTACACCAAGCCAGCTTTCCAACAGTGCCTTTCTCAATAACTCTGCCCCCAAATGCCATAAAGCATTTGGGAAAATGTCAAATTTCCATTATTTTAAACAACAGCTAGACTGCAGATGCATACTTAAGTTGTTTAGGGCTGAAAAGGCACTCACAGATGTCATATGCAGAATAATGCGACGCAAATGCACCAATTACAATTTTATGTAAAATTCTGGTGCACCCAGAAGACTGCAGTTATTCAGGCAAATTAAAATAGCGTTTAGTTAACCAGAATATATAAAAATGGGGCAAGAAAACATAGAAAATGAAGTACTTCTAACAAAATGGTGCCTGTAGGAAATAGAAATTAAAACTAGATGGCCATTTAGGGCCCTATGAAATTAGTTTTATTTTTTCACAAATTCCTTTTTATTTCTTCTCAAAATTCTGTTTCATCCATTTAAATTTTTCTGGATTCAGTTCCCCCCCCCCCAGTTTTAATTTTTTTAAACTCTGTTTTAATGGTTAATTCACATTTTATTAACTAAAAAACATGTCTTATTAATTTAAATCATGAAACGTACACAATTAAAAAATGTATTAAAAGTTTACCAAATTTAATCAAGGAACAATAAATTGTTTTTAACAAATTACTATTTTCCAATAGTTTGGAATCCATTATAATGGTTTCATTAAAATTGATAATCAAAAACATCTCTAATGAACAGATTTTTTTTCTTATTATTTTACGATGTTGTGTATTTACATTTTTCTGGTAAATACTTTTTCTGCTAAATATTCCTTAAAAATAATGATTTTTTCATAAAAATTATATTACTAGTAGTAGTACTACTATCACTACATTAAGTAATACATTTCTGTAACAATTTTTTGACGGGTTGCTGAGAAAACCTTTAAGCTTCTGTTTGTATATGATATGACATTAGTTTTTTTCTCAAAAGAAATGGTAAAATGCTCTAAAAGTGACTCAGAGCGGTTCTTAGAAATTATTTTTGCATTCATATTCTCATATTTTGAGGATGCAGAGGCTGCAAACTCCCCAAGCATCACACTCTTCAGTATGTGTGTAGGAAACGAAACTGCATCTGTGCCATTCATTCACACAACGACACAGAACATGCATAATTCATATTTAAATAGCCTTTTTGCGGCTTAATATTCAGACACTAGTCCATATCTAATTTTGATTTAAATGTACTGACACAATTTTGATTTGTCCAAAATTCATCAAATTCTGTGTTATACATTAAATTAAATTTATGACTGGATTCCGCGATTCTGTCCAAGTTTTCTTGCAGAGCCGATTCCTCCCTATTCGCAAAATACGCAAGCTGCGTAGGGCCACCTTGCTCTCAAAACTCATTTCATTTTAGTTTTGTTTGTGAATTTGGTCAGCGGTTTCGAAAACATGAATGTTCATTTCTTTTAATGTGGTGCGCTGTTGCCCTTTCTACATATAAAAATCAGTCAAATCATGAAACTTGAATGTCAGTCTCTTTCTTGAGACAAAAAAATTAGCTGAACGCATAATGAACCGTGGAAGAGACACTGTTTCTCTCAAGCGCTGTCCTTGAGTGTTTGGAGACCGGAGTGAAACACAGACAAACACCTAACAGCTCTTCAAAATACCTCAATTAAAAAGACTGAGAAAGATTAAACAAGAGTGAGAGTGCTGGTTTTATGTACGATAAACTGGCAACCACTGTGAGCATTTTGCTTAAAGAGATCTTGGTATGCATCCATTTGAATGTTTGAGGCCAGAAACTCAACACACAAGAGTCAAACACAAAGCCAAACTTGCAGAGATGTGCCTGTGGGAGATTCAACTGGAGATGCAGCAGAACACAGCCTGAGTCAGGCCATCTTCAGCATACTTTAATAACCATCAGTCTGTCTATACACCCCACTGAGAGAGAAGGGCAGATAGACAGGCACAGACTGTTAGAAACAAGACAGAGCGACAGGGAGACAAAGGAAGATGGGAGACAAGTGGGCGAAACGAGAGTGGGACACCAAGAAAAAAAAAACTGGTGAGAAACAGGAAGAGAGTGAAGGAGTGATGAAGAGGGCAACAGGCTGCTCATCTTTCAAGACAGCGTGAGAATTAGCTGCCATTTGATCACAGAATTTCCCTAAAGTTTAGCTTGTTAAAGGTAAAGTGAAAGATTTAAGCTACTACATGGAATGTAAAACAAATTGTTTCTAAATTGTGTGTATAAACTTACATTAACAAGAAAACAAATTAAAAGACCAAAAGACTTGAACCATTCAAGACCAAGATGGCGGCGCGTACACATCGCGAGGCTCAGTGTCTCTCCAGTTTCTGCAAATTTGCAGTATTTTACCTGCTCATCTCGGGTCTGTTCGTGCAGAACAGTAGTGTCTTTACATCGTACACCCGACAGGAGCTTTTGGATATTGGTTTGTACATTCCCAACAGTTTTATCAGCAATCTTCGACTCGTCCCTGAGATCGCCAGAACACCCGAGGCTGCGCACTCTACCCGGCTGGGCGGCAGTGCTCGGAGGCGGCGGCGCGACCGTAAACAAAGACGGGGGAAGCGTGGAGGACTAAGAGCTAAGCTAAAGCTAACACCACACCGGCTCTCTTTACCCAGCATTTTCCTCGCTAATTTACGGTCGCTCGTGAACAAAATGGACGAGATTCGACTCCGCATCAAACACAGCAAGAGACTTTGGAACTGTAATGTCATGATCTTCACTGAAACATGGCTAAACAGTGATATATCGGACAGTGCTGATCACCACACATTACGGGCAGACAGAACGGCCGATAACTCCGGTAAGCCCAGAGGCGGAGGATTGTGCATTTATGTTAACAAAGCTTGGTGCACGAACTGTTATTATTGGGAGACACTGCTCAGCTAACCTAGAGTTTCTCATGGTTAAGTGTAGACCGTTTTATCTGCCACGGGAGTTCACCTCCACCATAATGCTTACATTCCTCCCGACGCTGATGCCAAGCTTGCTATGAATGAACTTCATGCGGCCATCAGCAAACAACAAACTGCTCACCCAGAGGCTGCATTTAATGTTGCGGGGGATTTTAATCACTCAAACCTAAAGACAGTACTCCCAAAATTTCACCAAAACATTTGTCACACCAGAGGAAACAAAACTTTAGACCATGTATACACAAACATGGCTGAAACAAATACTCACCCCTCATCAACTGTGTGAAGCCATCAGTGAAGACCATCAAAGTGTGGCCAGCGGGGGCAGACTTCACACTTCAGGACAGGTTTCTACACAGTGACTGGAGTATGTTTGCTTCTCAGGCCACCTGTGGCTCTCACACGGACATTGACAGATACACTTCCTCTGTTCTGGATTATATCAACATTACCATAGACAGTGTTACAACCCAGAAACAGATAACCATATAACCAAATCAGAAGACATGGATGAACAAGGAGGTGCGTCTCCTGCTGAAAGCACGCAACACTGCCTTTAGATCAGGTGATGCACAGGCCTACAGCACTTCCAGGGCAAATCTGAAGAGGGGCATCAAAAAGACCAAGCACTGCTACAAACTTAAGCTAGAGGAGCACTTTTCTAACTCTGACCCTCGACGCATGTGGCAGGGCATTCAGGCCATCACAGACTATAAACCCAGCCACTCCACCCCCACAGCCACCGATGTCTTCTTCCTGAACGAGCTTAATGACTTTTATGTTCGCTTTGAGAGCGACAATACAGACACTGCCACTAAGATAGCTCCCTCAACCAACCACTCACCCATCACACTTGACTCTTCAGACGTCTACACAGCACTGAGCAGGATCAACGCGTGCAAGGCTGCTGGACCAGACAGTATTCCTGGGCGCGTACTGAGGGAATGTGCAGAGCAGCTCGCTGGGGTATTCACAGACATTTTTAACATGTCCCTTGCCCAAGCAGCTATACCTACATGTTTTAAATCCACCTACATTGTGCCAGTGCCGAAACATTCCAACCCAACATGCCTGAACGTCTACCACCCTGTAGCACTCACACCCATCATTATGAAGTGCTTCGAGCGGCTGGTCTTCTCACACCTCAAGAACTCTCTCCAATCCTCACTGGACCCACACCAGTTTGCCTACCGTGGCAATAGGAGCACAGATGATGCAGTCTCCATAGCGTTGCACTCTGTACTCACACACCTGGACAATACAAACACTTATGCATGAATGCTGTTTGTTGATTTCAGCTCAGCGTTCAACACTGTCATACCCTCTAAGTTAATCACCAAACTTGGAGACCTGGACATTAACACCTCACTGTGTAACTGGATTATGGACTTTCTGACCAACAGACCTCAACATGTTAGGTCAGGCCACATCTGCTCCACTACCGGCATGCTCAACACTGGTGTACGACAGGGCTGTGTGCTGAGCCCCTTTCTCTACTCCCTCTTCACCCACGACTGCAGGCCTGTGTATGGATCTAACACCATCATCAAGTTTGCAGACGACACTACAGTGATCGGTCTCATCAGCAACAACGATGAGACTGCCTACAGGGCAGCATCCAGCATCTGGCCACATGGTGCACAGACAATAATCTGCTCCTTAACACCACCAAAACCAAGGAGCTCATTGTGGACTTCAGGAAGGGAAGAAGAGGTTCACACGAACCCATCCACATCAATGGGATGGCTGTTGAGCCCGTTTCTTCCTTCAAGTTCCTGGGGACCCACATTTCGGAGGATCTATCCTGGACCACCAACACCTCCAGCCTGGTCAAGAAGGCTCACCAGTGCATGTTCTTCTTGAGGACACTTAAGAAGAACCAGCTGTCCTCAGCTATCCTGGTGAACTTCTATCGCTGCACAATAGAGAAAGCATCCTTACGAGCTGTGTCACAGTCTGGTACGGAAGCTGCTCTGTTGTGGAGTGTAAGGCACTGCAGCGGGTGGTGAAAACTGCCCAACGCATCATAGGGACTCCACTCCCATCCACTGAGGACATTCAGAAGAAGGACTGTTTGCGTCGAACACGCAGTATTCTTAAGGATTCCTCTCGCCCCGCCCACAAACGGTTTTCTCTCCTGCCTTCCGGCAGGCGCTTCAAATGCCACAGGACTAGAACCAGCAGACTGAGGAACAGCTTCTTTCCCAGAGCTGTCTCCTTATTGAACTCTGCCCCCCACTGACACCTCTGCCCCCCTTACACACCCCACACTCTCCCCATTACCATTGCACTATTTAATATTCATTGCACTACACTGTACATACCCATTTGTAAATGCACATTTCCATTGCACATATACATTGTAAATCTGTGATAAATCTATATGTCTATTTGTAAATTCCTGCTTCAGTAAACAGCAACCTTTATATTATGTTCATATCTACCTGCAATTTATATTATAGTTAACAGCAACCTGTATATTATGTTCATCTATTTGTAAATTCTAATTGTAGTTAATTATCATCTGTAAATTATGCTCACAGTACTTCATCTGTAAATATTATCCTTAGCTTCTCCCTGTACATATCTCCTATAAGTGCACTTATAACTTATAAATTATACCTATATCCCGCACTTACTGCTTATTGCACTCCTGGTTAGACCTAAACTGCATTTCATTGCCTTGTACTTGTACATGTGTAATGACAATAAAGTTGAATCTAATCTAATCTAAAACATACAGAGTTGGCCAAAATAAGAATACTAGTATTTTCACCAGCTAAAAAATGGTTTTATGTCTGGTATTTCCATCTTTTGCTGTAGTGCTTTACATTTTGTGTAAAAAATTACAGCATTTTTACACAAGTGCCTAAATCTTTTAACAGCACTGTAGCTAAGCATTTACGTTTTTTAAAGCATCTTGGAGACACTGCCACAGTTTTTCTGGATTTAGTCTGTCTCAGTTTGTTTTGTTTTTTTCATGTCATTCCAGACAGACTGGATTATGATGAGATCATATCTCTGTGAGGAGCACTGGCTGCTGTCAGACTCCTTATGCAAACAAAAAATCTCACTGGATTATTATAATAAATGGCAAAATTAATGTTTGGAAAGTAAACTGATATTTCTCTCTGACACACTACAGAAAAATATAAAAAATAACTGACTTAAAACCATTTTTAGCTGGTGAAAATACTAGTGTTCTAATACTTTTGGCCACCACTGTACATATTTATATAATTAAAAAAAGAAATTTTTAGGTGCACGATTCCAGCTATATTATGCTATAAAAAGGCACTTCCATGGCCTAAGCTAAAAAGTCTGCTCTGCGTCTACTTCCCCCTACAGTATTACAGTATTTGCTGACTCTATGACTGCAGGATACTGTAAAAGCATTTGTGCCAAGGGTTGGAGGAGAGGATTACATTCACAGCAATACAAAGCAAGAATTTTCTTGCCTTTAAGGGCTTCTCACCCCTACATCTGGCATGTTGATCCAGCAACAAGTCTGGCTATGCTTTGAGCCCCAGCAGCGCTGCTAGAATATTCAGGTGTGTAGCTCCGACTGCTTTGGCGTTGGCAGTTTCCACTCCAGCTGGCTCAAAGCATTCTGGGATTTGTAGTAAAGATTATCCAGCTGGGCACATCATCACTCCCCAGCGGGAAGTCAGGATGTCTGGGCATGTCTGGGCAGAACTTCTCCCTCTCTCTCGCTCCAGCTCATCATAAAGAGCCAGCAGGGGCACAGGAGTGTCCTTATTCGAGCACAGAAAGCCAGAGCGTCCGGCACTCATCTGCTTTGCTATTCCAGCCATTATTCCAGCAGTCATTAATAAAGCCCCAAATTTTTATCAATCACCGAGCTGCTTTTCTTCCCTAGAGCTAGAGAGCTTACTGCAGAGGAAGTCAGACAAACAGCAGGACGAGGCGGAGAAAAGGAGGGGGTGAGAGAGAGAGTGAGAGAGGACAGCGGTGGTGAATCAGAACAGAGCCCTGCTAAAATGAAACCTGCTAAGCATACCAATTAGAGGCTCGACTCCTGTTTGAGACAGCTCGAATTGGCCCTTTGAAAGCATCACTTGTGCATGCTCAGCTGCTGAATTCATCCAAGTTGAACAGGAAATGCAGCCTGCCTGCCTGCCTTGACCTAGACGCATGTGAATACATGATGCACATGTCAAACAAAAGTCCTCCCTGCTTACTTCAAGCACTTTCTTCCTCCACCTGCAAGGGACGCATGCAGATCACATGCGGTTCTGCCGAATGCGGTTGATTTGGGGGGCACTTTGCGGTGAAGGGACGTGCTAAAACAGCATTTTTTCTTTTTTGGAGAAGTGCAGTGTCCAGTAAGTCCCTTATCAGGCCGGGCCAAGAGCTTATTCTGTATTCACCAATCACTCTATTAAAAATAAGCATCATCTAAGAAGAGTGTTCTCCTTAGAAAACTCATTTAACCCTAGAGGACATAACCTTACATTCAACTTCAGCCCCATTGCAAACCTTAAGTAATGTACATGCAAGCACTTAAGGAATATTACCTTGCCTGGTTACAGACTTTGGATTCTGTGCGGCACAAGTTTTTTGGTAATTATTTTTTAAGAAATTACTTTAAACAAGATCAAACAAAGGACAGCCGAAATACCCTAAGAAATAGGCATTTTACTAATTCTCAGAGGACTTTCGTTTTCCTTTTAACAGAATTCAGTGAAAAATCTTTTGCTCATATATGCCGACTTATGGTGTAATGGGCTGCCTGTAAAGTGCACTGCTTTTCTAATATAACAATGAGTCTTTATTAGGTAAAGTGTTAAAAAAGAAGCACTTTTAGCACCTTAGGTGAAAGAAAAGGTGTCAAAATTATGTTTCTATCATGTGCATCAGTGAAAAGAGTTAAACTAATACTAATGAACTGACCTAGATAAACTCAAATACATACTACAGAATTTATGAAGCTGGGTAAGATGCTAAGTGTTAAATCGACTATCTGTTCATCTCAGAATCTTTGACAATGGGATCTAAAGAATTTAAATTTCACAGAAAAAAAGTCAGTCATACATGTTTAAAACGACAAGTGGATGAGTAAATGATGATTTAAATTTTTGGTAAACTATGTCTTTAGAGACTTCTAGAATAGAAATTTCCTGATAAATTCACCCCAATATCATCTAAGATGTGTATTTCTTTCTTCAGTCGAAAAATTTTTACCATCCAGTGGATTTCAATGAAGATCAATGGGTTGAGGTCCAAACTGCAGTTTCAATGCAGCTTCAAAGAGCTTTACTTGACCCCAGGCGAGAAATAAGGGTCTTATCTAGCAAAATGATTGCTTATTTTCAAAACACAAAAATGTATATACTTTTTAAATCACAAATACAGAGTGAAAAACTCATTTCAAAACTCACTTCATTTTCTCCTCCAACTTTAAAATCACCCAACATTGTTGTTTCCAAAGGGTGTTTGACTTTCTCTGCATGTTTGCTTTGTAAACACTGGGTTGGTACTTCTGCCGTCATGCATGCAGGATTACGTAAGGAGTGAGGTCAAGCTAGTGCAAGACGAGCATTTGTGGTTAAGTACATATTTTTCTTTTTCTTAAATGATCGATCGTTTCGCTAGGTAAGAGCCCATTGAAACTGCTATTTGAACCTTTAAATTGTTGGCTCCCACTGAAGTCTACTGTATGAAGAAAAATCCTGGAATGTTTTTCTAAAAAACCTCATTTCTTTTCGACTGAGAAAAGGAAGACATGAACATCTTGGATGGCATGGGGTGAGTTATCAGGAATTTTTTTGTTCTGGAAGTGAAATAATCCTTTAAGTATAATCTGTAACTGCCGTAGTGAGCAACTTCTACTTTGCATATTCATGAAAATGGCAATGTAGAAAAACAAAGAAAAAAATGTTTTCTCTCTTTCTCTGCAAATGTGTACATTGTGTAAATACAGTGTTGTCCTCTGGCATGGTAGCTGCAATGGAGTTGTATGAAACCATGAGTGAATAAAAAAAAAAGACCAACTACACCCTGAGAAAGTAGTTCAAAACAATGAAAACAATGGGCAGCCGTTATCGGGACTGATGAGCGGAAGAGAATGCAGGTGTTGGAAAATATAACGGATTTCACACCTCACCGTTAAAAATATCCCGCTATAAAAGTGAGTAGGAAGGTCAGGCCGCATCATAGAAAATGTCATCCGGCCTGCTGAATTCCATTCTAAATGGGCGGCGGTAGTAGAACAGCATGAGCAGGGTTCTGACCTTTCTCAACACATCAGGGAGGAGAAATGCCAGTTTCCCATATTCACTGACATAGCAGCATTTTAATATAGAGCAGGCCTGATTATAAATGGAGCTTCTTGGGTAATGCATTCTTTTGTGGGTTATGCCCACTAAAGCCTGAGGAGATATTGATACGGCGCTTGCTGCACTCCTCTCAAGAGGGGATGGAATGAGGTGTGTGTTTTCTCTCTACTAAACAGAGCACATGACATATGGAGGTGATTAGAGCAGTGATGAAATCGTTCTGCCCACCTTTAAGTCTTCTGCGAGGGAATCTCCATAGATATGATTACCTGGTGTTTATATGCAATGTCCCAAACCACAGAAAGAGTTACCAATTGTTTTGCTCGCTAACAGATATTAGGCCAGCATTTAAAATTTAAAGGAATAGTTCACCCAAAAATGAAAATTTCATGTTCATCTGCTTACCCCCAGGGCATCCAAGATGTAGATGACTATTTCTTTAGTAGAAAACAAACTAAGTTTTTTAACTCAAACCGTTGCAGTTTGTCAGTCATATAATCGCAGTCAATGGGATACACAGCTTTGAGAGTCCAAAAAAAACATACAAAGACAAAAGCAAATTAAACCCTGCGGGTTGTGATGATACATTGATACATGTGAACACGCTCAGGACAGTTGGACTTTGTTGTGGAACAGAGGTAGAAAACGATATAAATACTGTTCAGTTTCTTGCATAGACCGATTGTTTTGTGTGTTAAGACATCAATGTATCGTTACAAGCCACAGGATTTAATTTGGTTTTGTCTGTGTATGTTTTTTTGACTCTCAAAGCTGTGGATGCCATTAACTGCCATTATTTGATTGACAGACTTCAACGGTTTGAGAAAATCTTTCTTTGTGTTCTACTGAAGAAACAAAGCCAACTACATCTTGGATGCCCTGGGGACAAGCAGATAAACATCAAATTATCATTTTTGGTTGAACTATCCCTTTAAAGATCTTCTACTGGACTCTTATTGAGGGGAGATGGACATGCGAATCACATTTAACACGAGCACTCCTAAATGGCTTAATTTTGCACTTCTAAAAGTGACTACCATAAAAATAAGTCAGACTGAAGACCGCTACCTCGGCTTTAAACAGAACCTTCAAAAAAAGTAAGTCAATCTGTAGAGGTTTAAATAGAAAAAAAGAGGACAAGAAAAAAGGTTCCAAGTGGGCTGCAAGAAATCTAAATCTCCAGAGGTTAAAAAAAAAACATCTCAAAAGTAAAAAAGGTGCCAAGTGGGCAGCAAAAATAGAAGGAAAAAATGTAAGTAAATCTCCAGAAGGCACAGAAACATACATCTGCCACAATCCTGCTTTAGCCCATCTAAAGGAAGACCCAAATCTTCATAAAAAAGAAAGCCGTCTGCAGTAAGCAAACTTCATCTTCCATAAACATCTGCTAGAGACAGTTTGAGAACAGCGCAGGTGGAGATTTGACGTACTGACTGTGACCCTTCGAAGAAAAGTTTCTGGACCGCAAACCTGATCTTCCAGCATCTCTCAGGTGTGAGTGAACTCATTGTAGATTTTTTTTTTACTGGCTGTGCGAGCTTCATACTGAAATACAGATCCGGGGGAAGTGGATGCAACAGGAATAAAAGACATCCTGCAGAGATTCAATAATACAAACATTTACGTAAACCGTCTTTCTACAGAGGTGTAAGTAGAAGGCCAGAGAACTCAGCCCACTCAGTCATCAGTATTCAACGTACAAACTGAAAACGGTAAAGCACCCAAGGCAATCGAAGGTTCATTTTAAAAGCACCTGTTAATATCAAAGTCATTTTTTACCAAGATAAAAGATTCATCTGTAGTTTCTTTAATAGAGAGAACTCTAATGCACTTGGAGAGAAGAACGTCCCTTCATGTGGCTAATGTGTTTTATATTGCGTTTAAATGGTCTGGCGGCACACTTGTTTTTTAAACGGCTAAATATAAAGCCATCATGGACCATGATAATCAATCAAGTGGCATTTGAAACAGAGTGATGATCTTGCTCCTATCCAACCAATTACCCAAAGGAAAAAAAAGAAAAAGCTAATATTTGCAAGTGCAAATTCTATCTCAGTCTAACAAGTCCTGATCTATGATAAGAGGGAAGATTTATACTCAATCAAAATGACAGAAAAACATTCTTCGATCAACAACTCAAATGTATGTTTTCTGATAAAATAACAGATATGAATCATTTGCCTTATGTGTTTCACTTATCACTGAGGCAACTGAATAGCCACAGCATGACATAGCAAAAGCCGCCAACACGCCTGCCAAACAGAGACAATCACTTCCCTAACAGTTATTAATAGGACTGCCAGCTCCAAAGCATATTTACAAGCACCTATTTCACACAGTTTATACTGAGACCAATAAACGATTTTCTCATTTCACCAAATTACAAAAGCTACATTGGAATTTAGTGCCGCAATATTTTTACTGAATTTCATTTGACTGAAAGTAACTAGAAGACATTTTGGATACATTCCAAACATGGCGATAAATGTCTCACTAGATTGCAAGAGCCATTTTGATAATATTCTCCAAAAAAAAAAAAAGATTCAGAACTGACTGAGTGTTCTGCTTCAGGTTGTTCAGGTTAGCTGGATGACGCCCACACACTGCAATTGTTAAATGGTGCCATGGAACTGAACTGAGATCAAAACAATATCTAAGGCACTGTAGGGCTTTTGTGTTCTTGAGTCATGCAACTATTTATTTGGCCTTTTGGGTCACTGTCCTGCTTGAAAGACGAACTTTCTTCCAAGTCTTTGTCAGCAGGCTGAAAGAGTTCATGTTTTCACAGCAGAGTGTGATGGACAACTTTTCCAAGATGTCTGGGTGGTTTGATGTTGCATCAACTTTCACACAACTGAACCAACAATGCACACTGGGACACTCGAACTGAGTTTTGAACTCTTTTTAACTTATAGATTTGTTTTTTTTCTCTTATACTACCTTCAGGTTTTTCGCAGCAATCCATCAGATTCACAGCATTGCTTATTCTTTTTAACCAATGAGCTCTTTTTGACCTCTGAGATAACAGCATACAGATTTTATATTTAGACCAATTTGTTAAATAATCACATAATGAGAATTGGAGAATTGACAGAGCTATTCATTTACAAACCCTAAAAAAACACTATGGCTTACAATCTTACAATTTTACTCTACACAAGAGCAGATAAATATTTTACACGAGTTTGCCAAGTCTGAAAAAATGTTTTGGGTATTTCAATGACTGAGGGAAGCCTTGATTCACTTTCTAAATAATGATCTCTACCTTTGGGGATTTAAGAAAATGTTGTAGCTACCTTAATGATTCACATGTAGAAAGCAATCGTGTCATTAATTCAATTGCTTTTCTAACTGTGTAAATTTAGAGCTGCTACAACACAGGAACTGAATACTTAAAAACAGCACACTTCAGTTTAGAAACATTTCCTTAAAAAGTAAAACATTTATATCATTTGTAATTGAGCAAACTGGCAAAAGGTCTTAATACTTCATACTTTATGTCTTCAATTATCCAATTCAAACAAACGCTGCTAACAGTCTAGCCAGGGCTCTATAGTGCGACCATTTCAGTTCAATTTAACTGAGTTACTGAAAACTACAGCGTGCGACTATGAAAAAATATTTAGAAGCACCAGCGTGACTGACCCGATTAGCATATTTGTGTTTGCACTGCTTCAAAGGTTTCTATGTGTTTTTGCAGCATTGAGTAATCTGTTGATTTCTCAAAGACAGTGTTAATCAGAATCCACTCACTGCTCAAAACACCAGCATTTTGTTCAGCACTGAGTTATAAAAGCTCACAAATCCTTTCATAAGCAAACAAAATGTAGACAGGGTGTAAATAAGATTTACTGTGCATTGTAGATTATAATGATTAAAATAACTTTGTGAGATTGCGATGAACTAGGATGACATTGATTTAATACAACGGTTCAATAAACAAGTTAGTATTAAGTGACTACCATTGTCTGACTATAACACTATTGCCTGATTTTGCTCTATTTCATCAACAAAAATAGTTTGAAAAAGTCAAAGCTGAGCTGCTGCACATCTCCTTTGCACAACGTGCATTTTTAAACGAATCTTGAGACAATGAATCAACTACCCATTCATAAAGATTCCTGAATCAGTCATTCGAACAAATCAAATGAATGAACGATTCAGTGATAAAATCAGTGACTTGCTGCCACCTACTGGCAGTTTTAGTTTCATTTTTAAAGTGTAATTTCAGTTATTTAAATCATTTAATATTTCTATATTCAACATTTTATATGTAAAACAATAATATTAACATGAATTTATTAGTGTAATTGCACTCCTGCCACCGCTGAGCCTCATTAAACACCTATAAGCCACTTTTGTGTTCTTCTGCACCACCTCTGTTGTACAAATTCATTTTGTTAATACTGATTTCATTTGATTGGTAACTTAATTCTTCCTGTTCTACTTGTTCTTATTTTATTGTTTCAATTTAATTAATTCTAAAAAGCTCGAAAATATAGAAAGAGTTCAGATGCAGAAGCCTCTAAGTGCCATTTAAAATTTTCTTCTAAAATTAGCATTTTTATCAGGCTCCTATGTGTATGTTCACTAATTTCACTTTAATGGCAATAAATAGGTTCTTTTCATTGCCATTAAAGTGAAATAACTGAACATAAAGATATAAGCCAGACAAAAATGCTTATTTTAGAAGAAAATTAGCACTTAGAGGCTTTTGCATCTGATCTCTTCATATATATTTTAAATCTGACATAAAAGATGACACTTTTAATAAAGTTAGAAAAATGCCACTACAAAGGTAAATCACTTTAAAGAGTCAAGTATTACCTTGTAATGGGAAAGCTTATTTTTGATTAGATTTTTTGAATTTTGATTAGAAGGTGCTCCTGAAATTTTTGACTGTGCTCCTAGGTTAAATTTAAGTTAAGTGCTCCTAAAAAGAAAGCCCTGCTATGCTACAAAACCAGGAGTCTCAACCAGGCTGGTGGGCATCATGTGGGCTACCAACTCAAAGTGCTGAGCTGAGAATTTGTGTTATCGCGTCTTTTTGCTCTTCTACTGTAGAGAAGGAAATTTACAGGCCTGTCACCGTTAAGCAGCCAGAGGCCAGAACTGGGATTAATCCAACCTGTGGTGGTGCCTATGGATCACCATAAATCTTCCCCGATTGAATGTAAATTGGAAAACTATGTATGTCGGTATACATCACTGGCATGAAGCACGTGCTGCCGCCCGCAGGTCTGCCTCGCTAAAATATGCAAACCTAGTGTCGCACGATCGTGTCCTCATGTGCCGGTTTCATGCCTTCATGTGCACGCATGTAGGCCACAATATTTATGGGCAGCGTGGTGGCTTACACATTTGCATTATAAATCTAAATTACACCGCATTATTTGCTTTGCACTGTGCTCAGACGAAATCCTCAGAAGTTGCCCCTGCAGAATCTGCTCGTAAATTCTTAATAAACTGCAGTGCAGACCTTTGTGTGGCAATGACCTAAATCCTGCATTCTCCTCATCTATGCACTACACTCATTTCTTTAAAATTTAATCGAGCTCTGTTACAGCCATTTAACTGATTATTAAACCTGCCCGAACATTTCTGGCAGCACTCTGCAACAGTCCAAAAAACATCTTTATAGAACAGCTAGATTCAGAAGGCCAGATTCTCAGACAAGACGCACCTCCTGCTGATTTTTAAAAGGCCTCTCTGTACTCATCAACGATCACCCACGCTATCCGCTTGGGTACCGCTGTCTTGTTTGCATCCTTGGTTGGCCTCCAGATGCAGAGGAGTATGTTTTGTCACATCCTCATTTTGATTAGTTAGGTTTAAGTAGTCAAGCTGGCTGCTAGGATGCATTTGTGCCGTCTAGAAGAGTTATGCAATACTATTTGGCTTTCAACATTTCAAATCTTATTTCCCCCATTCTGCATAATCTTGTTTACCTGTACTAGGTTTCTAAAGAACCGTCTTTTTTGGCATATTCAACTTTCACTGATATTTTTGGCCTATCAACACATGGCGGCTCTGTTGTGGTGTCTGTTGGCAATCTCAGATGTAACAAAAGTACATGACATGACAAACTAGACGAGCAGTCAGGAGTGATTCCATAGCCCAACGCTGTGTATTCTGTGGCAGGGCTTTGAAATGACAAAGAGAGCAAGGAGGACAGAGAGTAGGGGGAGGAGTGCCATGATTATTTGCTTTCCATCCCTCCGCAGGCTCTTCTGAATCTGATGATTCATCCTTCTGTATAAGGAACTGCTTTCCTTTGTTCATTTTTCGGCAGTTAGCCTCTGGCAGCCTTGTCTGCACAAGAAGGTGTGAGGTGCAGTCTAAATATAGTTTGGCATAAACATCATATATATAGATAGATAGATAGATATATAAAGAGAAAAAGAAAGCTGCCACCTGGTAATTACACTGCTAATTAAAGACAAATATCACTTAATGGATTCAGGTCTCACTTGAGGCTTTCCATCCCTCATTCCTTTCACTTTTTCTTCACCTACTGCCCTCAATTTCTCCATTTGCAGGCAGGACGAGAGGAGGGGGCACCATTCAGGACTGAGCTTGGCTGGGCTGAATGTCAGGATTTGAACACAGCCATTTAAAAACAGGGGTCACACTCGGACAGACATCTCCTCCCATAACCAATGCATTTGCTAATGCATACAGCAATCCCTACTTACACTCACACTGCATACTAAATTTATTTTGTCAAGTACTAAATATGAATAAAAATCAATGTCTGGTTTTGAGACAGGTGCAGAGAGACGAAGACTAGCTTGTTTCACAAATATTCAAATATGAAAATGGGACCCGATCTGGCGAAATGAGTCAGAAGTCGCAACGTTCTATTTTAAGATACAGGCCCATAATGTGAAAAAACAATGAAAAAAAACTATTTTTCTCTTTTTTTTAGCTAATTTCAAAGAACAGACATTCAAAAATAATCTTCCAACGTTTTGTAGTCCAGATAATTAAGGATAATAAAGGTATTTAAATGACTATTAAAGTTGACAGTTTTACTAAATTCGCTGGAAATGAACACTGCTTTTCTCAACTTCTGAGCATTTCCCTATATTTCGGGTATCCCCTGAAAAGTCATGATGTCTGTATAAAACCAATCAAAAAGCTTAGAAATGTACACAAAAGCTGATCATTTGTCAATGGAAAGCACCGTTTCGACTAATTTAAAAGCGATTTTCTCAGGTTTTCAATTGGAAAAAGAGAGCAGACGACCATAATTCAAATGGGTATATCTTTAAAACCATTCAAGGTAGGACTTTGAACAGAATATCATTTTAATATTATGGTCTCCTCTTTCCATTGATAAAAAAACTTTCAATTTTGAAATTTGGGTCACTGTGACTCATTTTGCTGGATCAGGTCACAAATAAAACAGTAGTAGTAGCAGCAGCAGCTGCTGTAGTAGTAGTAGTAGTAATACAATTTATTTGTTACTTTTTTATTATAGGAATAATACAGAAAATTAGTATTATGACTAGCGAATTCTCATCATGCCTGTCTTTGGCACGTGTGGCGAAGCTCATTTTAAATGCATCCTACCCGCAAATCAATCCCATTACTCAACAAATTGGTGGGTCCAGTATAATGGACACCGCTTACAAAACAAAATGCATTTTCATTTATGTGCCAGCGTGCAGATAAGCAAACACATCCAGAGAAACACACACAAGCACCTGCACAGTTCCCATCTGTTTTCTGCAGGGGATATCATTGTATTCACGGCACTGAATAAGCAACATCAAAGACATTGCAGGACGTGGCTGTCTATGAAAGCTTTCACCGTCTCTGAACTGGACATTTAGTATTCCTCTCCAATTGGGTCAGTGCAGGTAGCATTACTACAGACTTGAAAAGTGGAGCTGCTTCGCGTCGGATCAAAGTGCAATCTAAATAAAATATCAAAAGTGCAGCGCTTCGGTTTGCATGAAGGCTGCTTATTATGCAAGTTTATGTTAAAGGAATCTTTTTGAAAGCACACTGCAGATGTTCAGAGGCATGGCTAATTAACAGCCATAACCATGCGGCAAATAGGATAACTCCGTGTATCTTTACATTCCCTCCCTGGGTGCTGCACTGCGCTGCATGGGCAAAACGTGCTTGTAAATGCATGAACTCAAGAAATTAACATTTAGCATGACCCTGAGCTTTGCAAGTTCTCGCCGCTAACCCTTCAGCGTAATGTAGTTCAAAGTGTCTTGCAGTTCTTAATAACACACACTACAAGTGCTATTGACACATCAAACTAGTAGTCTGCATGCTGCACGGTGATGTTAGCACAGCGTGACGCACTCTTTTAATTAAATGACAAACTGAGAGGAGAGGCCTTCGTGGAGGGATGAGTGATGGGTGATGATTCTGCCACGCAAAACCCCCTTACCAAGCTCACAATATCTCTTTCAACAGCGCTATTGAGAAGACAAGAAAAATCTGAAAGAACCCTTGCAGCACATACGCCGGTTTGATGTTTACTGGAAATGTTCCCATATTATTTTCACGAAGCCTGTGAACCTGTCATTGTCACTCAGCTTCAAGAATAAGAGCAGCTTTCCAGGAAAATAAGTGTCGGACTACGGGGATTGGATTTACAGACCCGCGGTGCCGTCTTTTGCATCACGGTCTCCGTCGCAATTTTCGAAAGGTGCTGGGAAAAAGCCAGGGATAGGAGTTGGCTGCGAGATAAATTATGCACTGTTGCGTTTCACTGGAGTGCTTCGTAAGGATTAGGATGCTTAAATGAAACACAAGAGCATGGATAATTCACCAAGAGAAGAGATGTATTTTTTCCTCCAAAACAGACTTGCGAGTTCAACTTACTTGATCCGCAATTGCGCGGCCCAGCTTGTCCATTCTTGATCCAGCTTCGGCAATCTTCTTCGCAGCACTAATCACATCAGAGGTGTTTTTGAGTGGTCCCTTACCCCTGAGAAAAAAAAAAAAAAAAAAAAAAAAAATTGTTAGCAGTTTCATTCACAGTTATTGTTCTGTGTGTGACATGCCAGGGCTCTATGCTTGCTTTTCTTTTTAGGACTTAATTTTAGGAGCACCTTCTAATCAATAATAAAAAAAATCTGATCAAAAATTAGCATTCCCATTACGAGGTGATATCTGACTCAAAGTGAATTAAAGGGGAATTTTTACTTTGTAATGGCATTTTTCTAACTTTATTAAAAGTGTCATCTTTTGTGTCAAATTTTTAAAAATATATTTTATAAGCTTTTTAACATTTAAAACAACTAATTGAAACAACAGAAGTAGAATAAGAATAAAACCAATCAAATGAAGTCTGTAATAACAAAATTAATTTGTACTACAGAGGTGGCACAGAAGAACACAAAAGTGGCTTGTAGGTGTATTTTCATGTGTTTAATGAGGCTCAGAGGTGGCATGCGCACAAATTCATACATTCATGTTAAGATTAATGTTTTAAAAATAAAATTAAATACAGAAATATTAAATGATTTAAAATAACTGAAAAGATACTCTAAAAATGAAACAAACTGCCAGTAGGTGGTGTCAAGTCACTGATTTAATTACTGAATCATATCATTCATTTGATTCGTTTGAACGGTTGATTCATTTAGGTATAAAGCAAGTGACTGTCTTTATGAATGGGAAATTGAATCATTTACTCACTAGATTCATTTAAAAAATATATATGTTTCAGTCGCATGCAGTATTTTTCAGTCGCAAATGCTGAAATGGTCGCACTGTAGAGCCCTGCATGCTAGTGAGTATGTGTGAGCATGGATGATACATATCAAGATGTCAACTCGTTCAACAGATAAGAATGGTTGGTCATATTGACAAGGTTGATGGAAAAAAAAACAGCTCTTGTTTCACAGCCTCACACTCACAGGAACACAGCACAGCATGAACAAGGCTTTTTGGGCAAGGCTAGATCAATTCACTTCCAATTGATTAATCTCATTAAGGAGGAACATCCCTCTCCAACGCGGTTTCATTCACTAGTAGCTCTAAAGACTTCAAAGGGGGTACGAATGAACGAGATACGCATAGACAAACAGATGGCGTGAGCTAGCAGCAGCTCCCACCCACTTCTGTGATGTCTGGTCAGCTTCCTGGGGTCACTGCCACTTCAGTTCATTTAATAGTTCTGGCCTCATCCATCCCAGCGTCCCATCTCAGCCCACCCCCCTGCAGCTCCCCGGTTACGATCCGGCCAGCCATTTGCCAGTTCTGTGTGCCCACAAGGGACTGCGGGGCACAGTTGGCAAGTGGCGCAACCTGGATTCAAAGCTGCTCTCTTCAGGCTAAACTGAACAATCCAACCCACAACAGATGGAATTTTGTGTTTTTGCTCTTCCTCTACACTCACCCCTCCCTAATACTCTCTCTCTCTCTTTCTGTGACGTTCAGACAGGGTCCTCCTGGCAGCACTGCATCCATCAAAACAGTCACAGGAATTCACCAGAGACACCATCTCAAAAAGAAAATGCACCACACAAAGAGCGACAAACACTTCTAACATTTCGAAACACAAAGGACGGGTTATTTTGATGTCGCTTTGGTGGTGGCCCACCCGTAACCCGCCCTAGGTGAGAGTGCGGCCGCTACAAGGTGACTGTCGAGCAAGGTTGACTTCATCTGACTTGACAATCCCACACTCAGATATGCAAATCTGACTGAGTGCCCATGAATTAGCTGCTGATACTGGTTCCAGATGGGGGTATTGCAATTTGTGTGCGTGTGTGTGTGTGTGTCATATAACTGCTCAAGCACTGGACCACAGCATGCACAGACAGGTGGCTCCAAAATATGTGACACGAATCCAGGCGACGCATGCTTTATTCATGAGCAGAAAGGGACATAAGCAGAATTGGTGGCAAGCCACTTCTCTGCAGATATTGAGGCCGGATAAAGGCTCCCCGAAATCAATTTCCTCTTTATAGCATTAACCTTCATGGGACTGTGTACCCATTCAAGGTCGAGGGGCAATAATTTGGGCGTGGACTGAATTAACTCGCCGAGACCTTCACTCAGCACATTTCTGCAGGTGACACATCAGCACCGATTGCCATTTTTCATGCAAATGCCATCAAATCTGTGCAACCACTCTGACAGATGTACTGCAGCCTTGTTGCTTTTTACACGAGACAATGACAGATTTCTGGGGGCCTTCAACAAGAGGTATGCATGTCACCTTCAACAGAAACAATATCATTCTCCTGCCTAAAACACAAAACAGCTGACAGCTACATCACATTTAGAGCACTAATGAAAATAGCTGATGAACATTTTAATAAATGTATGATGTTAATAAATAATGATCACCTCTCAAAGGAACACAGAAATCCTTTGAGAACCAAAAATAAACATTCGTTCATTCAGCTATATCCCCACGTACAGGTGTACACAATACAGTTTTTTTTTTATATTTAATGAATTAAAGAGTTAGTTCACCCAAAAATGAAAATTAGCCTATTATTTACTCTCTCAAAGCATCCTAGGCATATATGACTTCCTTCTTTCAGACAAATTCAATTGGAGTTATATTAAAAATTGTTTTGGCTCCTCTAAGCTTTATTACGGCAATGGGCAGGTGCTACTCTTTAACAGTCGAAAAAAGTGCATCCATCCATAATAAAAAAGCATCTTTCACGGCTCCTGAGGGTGAATAAAGGCCTCCTGTAGTAAATCAATGCCTTTGCGACTGAAAACTATGTGCAACTATGAAAAAATATTTAGGAGCACTAGTGCGAATGACAGGATCAGCATATTTGTGTTTGCGGTAAGGGGAATTTCCAAGGTTTCTACGTGTTTTTGCAACATTAAGTAATATTTTACAGACATATCTTAAGAATCCTTTCATATAGTGTAGACACTGTAAATAAAAGATTCATTGTGCCATGCAGAGAGCTTTGTTAATGTAACTGTGAGATCGCAATGAACTAAGATGTGTGACGGCTTTTAGTGATTTTTAAGGGAGTTTGTAAATGTGATAGTGATTTAATACAACAGTTTAATAAAAAAAGATAATATTAAGTAACTAACATTGTCTGCCTATAACACTATTGCCTGATTTTGCTCTATTTATTCGACAAAATAAGCCGCTGCTCATCTCCATTCAAACACAGCGTTGTTTCGCGTGTGAATGAACATGCATTTTTAAACGAATCTAGTGAATCAATGATTCAAATACATTAATAAAGTCACTTGTTTTGTTCCTGAATGAATCAGCCATTCGAACAAATCACAGGAATGAATGATTCAGTGATAAAATCAGCGACTTGCCACTACCTACTGGCAGTTTTAAATTATTTAATTAATTCTTTATTCAAAACGTTATACTTAAAACAATAATCTCAACATGAATTTATGAATTTAATTGCACTCACTGCACTCCCAATGAAATTGACTAAATCTAATTCATAAATTTATTTACCTTCTTTAGATTATTAAAACTACATACTGAGTGACTGATATACCATCTTTGTCATGGAAAACACTGGTTCGTATTGAGCTCGCAGTTTTAACGTATTTGCTTAAATGTATTTTTAAGATCAAGAAGGGAAACTATCTGTTGTTGCTTTCAGTATGGCTATAAATGTCACAATATGATATTCAAACTCACATTAGACACTTTTAACATTGAATAAAGCACATAAATCAGTACCTGAGATTATCACTGTCATTGGTTTGAATGTTGTTGTTCCAGCCGCGATGTTGCAGAAATAAAAACCGTTTGTAAAACAGAAATTGTGTGTTGCAGTCTCGGCTAGTTAGGACAAAAACTCTGATTAACGTGGAAAAGATATTGTTTTATCGAGTGTCACGGCGTCGCATAGCGTGTAGTTAGGTCACGGTGTAAGATGTCAAATATCACCTTGTAATAGGCTAATTTTTTATCAGATTTTTTATTTGAACTGATTACAAAGTGCTCCTAAAAGTTTGACTTTGCTCCTAAAAAGAAAAGTAAGCGTAGAGCCCTGACGGAAGCCGTTCTGGGTGGATGACGTAGGATAGTAGTACAAAATGAGGATTTGAAGATTTAAAGAAAAATGTCAGAGGATTTTGATAAAACATGATTGTGTTTTTGAGAAAGCAACGTTTAAGTGTGGTTAGTGAAAAACAAAAATTTAGAATTGTTTGAAGTGATTATTAAGATTTAAATATGGATATTTTTTCTTACAAAACACATCGATCCGCTACAGGAGGCCTTTATTCACCCCCACAGGCTGTGAGTCACTTTTTATTACGGATGGATGCGCTTTATTGGACTTGTTTTGGACTGTTGATGAGAAACACTTGCCTATTGCCAGAACATTTTTTTAATATAACTCTGATTACATTCGACTGAAAGGAGGAAGTCACAGACACCTAGGATGCCTTGAGGGTGAGTAAATAATGGGCCAATTTTCATTTTTGGGTGAACTAACACTTTAACTGTGGTGAACAAATATTTGGCACATCAGTATTCAAGTGTTCACTGCACTGGGGAGGAATGGAGACTGGTTCCTGAACAGGAGGAAGCGGCAAACAAAGCTGCTTTTCCACTATTCTTGAGATAAGGCTGAGTGACAGCCATCCTACAGTCATTACTATGTGTGCAATATTGGCGAACAGTGTCCTCAGCATGATCCACTTTAAAAAAGGGTCTTGGTTAGCATAGGCAGGGAGAAGCGACAGACCAAGACATTTTCTATCTCTGTCTCTCTCTCTCTCTCACACACACACACGGTGTCCTCTGGGAGAGCAGATGGCAGTCACTCTCAGGTGTGCGGCCCATGAGCGTGCTCTGTCACACCTAAAATGGCCCTTTCCCCGATTCTGTCAGCATACAGGGGAGGAATTCAGGTGACCTTTTCTTGCGCTAGCAGCTCCTGCCCTTTGTTGTTTTTAAATGAAATCTTTTTTTTCCAAGAGGTCGAAAGATTTTCTTCCTTTTCAAGCCCCTTCTTTGGGGATCACGTATGATGGAAAGACAATGAGGCAGGTAAATGAGGCAAGTAAAAAGCCCATGAAAAAAAAACCCACAGCTCATTTGCTTCCACTGAGAAGGGAAAAAAAGACTCCATGAGATGGAACCGAATGCTTGTCTCAGTTAATATTAGACTTTACTAATTGATGGCCGATTTAGGTAAATGACAGGGGAAATTAGGTATAGAAAAAAGAGAGAAAAAAAACAGATTTCACCAGTCTCTCTTTCAATATTGGAAAAGATTTCCGTCTAAAAAGGCTTGTGCACATTTCATTGCCAATGCAAACTGCCATACAAACCAATATAAAGCTGAAGCACTGAGCCGGGACACAGTGAAACCGGAGCAGTAGTGCATGGCCAGAGAGGTCTATTGAGTTGAGTCTAAAAAAGATGTGTGTGTGTGTGTGTGTGTGTGTGTGTGTATGTGTATGTGTGTGGTCTTTGACAGGCATTCGAGCAGGGAAGAGGGTGGTTTGTGCTCACCTGGTGAAGTCTGTCATTTCCATCATGATCATGCACATTTGCTTGGCCAAAACGATGATGTCATTTCCGCTGTCATCCCACTTGGATACCTCGGCGTCCAGCTTGCTCTTCTCCTCCTGGAAACTGGCCACCTGCTCGGCAATCTTCGCCTTCTGCTCCTGGGGTAGCTGAGCCATGATGGCCTGCCAATTCCACAGAGAAACTCACATATAACAAACCGCACATAAATCTTCACACGACGACATGCTGATCTATGACTGTTAATGAGGAAAAGAGATGACAAAGGATATGCAATTAAAAAAGAAAATTGATGTTTAATCCCCCTTCTTGCTTCTGTCTTTGCTTCTCTCTTACACCTTTCTTTGTCCTTCTCTCGCTCTCTCTCTCTCTCATTTCTTGCATGACCGGCCCGGCACGAGCGAGCAGGAGAGATTTTACAGCTTTGGCTGGTGGCGTATGGGCTATGAAACATTCCTCTAATTCTGTAAAAGGTTCACAACCTTGCAGAACTATGCTGAGCAATGCTTTCTGCAGCCTCAATAGCCCTACAAAACTCGGATGAGGAGGCCAGTTGAATATGTGCCACTGCATTCCACACAAAGGTGAACAGAAACAGATCATGATAACTGATAAAAACTTCTTTTTGTTAAACACATGTGCCAAACAGCTATGATGCAATACCTCAACAGGCACAAGGACATTTTTTGGCAATTTAAAAGCATCACATTCAGTAGTCCCGACTGTCAAAAATCAGTTGTCCAATAAAATATATATATAAATACATGCATACATACATACATATATACACACACACACATATGTGACCCTGGACCACAAAACCAGTCTTAAGTCGCTGGGGTATATTTGTAGCAATAGCCAAAAATACACTGTATGGGTCAAAATTATTGATTCTTTTGATTGATTTCTTTTATGCCAAAAAACATTAGGAAATTAAGTAAAGGTCATGTTCCATGAAGATTTTGTAAAATTCCTACTATAAATATCAAAAAGCCATTTTTGATTAGTAATATGCATTAAGAACTTAATTTAGAGATCTTTAAAAGTGATTTTCTCAGTATTTTGATTTTTTTGCACCCTCAGGTTCCAGATTTTCAAATAGATGTATCTCAGCCAAATATTGTCCTATCCTAACAAATCATATATCAATAGAAAGCTTATTTATTGGGCTTTCATATGATGTATACATCTCAGTTTTGTAAAATTTAACCTTATGACTGGTTTTGTGGTCCAGGGTCACATATAAACACACACACACACACACACACACACACACGTAAAGTTTGGGGGCAGATAAATTGTTTGCAACAGTAATAAATGTTTCTTGAGCACCAAATCAAATAAATAATGACTTCTGAATGACTGCTGAAAAATCAGTTGTTTTATCTTCATTATGTAATATTTCACAATATTACTGGGTTTACTGTATTTTATCAAATAAATGCAGCCTTGCACAATACACTTTTAAAAACATGAAACTATGTGTTTATGTACTTGCATACAGTGGTAGCCAAATTTATTAGAACACTAGTATTTCCACCAGCTAAAAATAGTTTTAAGTCAGTTATTCCTAACTTTTAATGTAGTATGCAGTACTGTTACTGTTACTGTTAAAAGTTTTAAAATGCTGTAAAATGAGAATGCTGTCAAAATAATCTAAATAAATAGATTTTTATCAATTAACTTCTATTAAAATAAATTAAAATCAACATTTGGTGTGACCATCCTTTGCGTTTAAAGCAGCTTTTGCCCTAGATGCACTTGCGAATAGTTTTTCAGGTAGTTTTGCAGGTAGGTTTCTTGAAGCATCTTGGAGACGTTGCCACAGTTCTTCTGGATTTAGTGTGCATCAGTTTTTTCTGTTTCTTCATGTCATTCCAGACATACTGGATGATGATGAGATCAGATCCCTGTGTGGAGCATATGTCTGAAAAGTAAACTGATATTTCCTACTGACACTACATCAAAAGATAGAAATAACTGACTCAAAACCATTTTTAGCTGGTGAAAATACTAATAATTTTGGCCACCACTGTCTATAAATGCATGCCTGTATAAAACTATTTGTCTCTGGATATGAGCTGTGTCACACCTGGTTAGAACATGCTGTACAATTAATATACAAAAATCTGACTGCCTTAAAGTGCCCCTATTATGCCATTTCCAATATTGTCTTTCATGCAGTGTGTTGGTAAATGTAAGCGATCTGCAAAGTTGTAAAGCTGAAAGTGCACGATAAATAAAGTTATTGTCTCCCAAAAGAAAGAATCCAATCTGTACAGCCTAAACGAGTCATTAGAAATTCAAATTTCATTTCTGTGACATATCACATGTGAATAATTCCCACCTTTTTTTCTCGAACCGGTAGACCAATTACAACAGACTGGGCCAATCTGACCAATCAGAGCAAAGTAGGCTCACAGAAAGGAGGGGTTTAGAGAGACTGAATTGTTCAACTGCTTCATTTTAAGAAAACTAAAGCGTTTTTTGACCTTGCATGCATGTAAACCTATTCTAGGAGACTCCCAAAACAAAAAATTGCATAATAGGGGCATTTTTATTGAGATAAACCTTTCTGGCAAGTTCTGATGAAGAATTTATTTTTCGGCCTCTTAAACTCTTAAACAATTTTCTCTTTAAATTTGGAGCACCGGTACGCACGTGGCACACATTAGTGCATTAGCTGAGTGACTGGGATTCCCACTGGAGCTGGGGACTAAATCAAAAGCCTCTGGGGGGGTGGAACAGGAGGCTGGACAGTGATTACAGACTTATATAATCACATTCTCACTCAAGCACAACCTCCACTGCCCCGTTTTCTACAACTCTCTAAACAAAAATACTACTCGCTTCCCCAGCAACAAGGTTCAATGAAAATGTAAGTCTTCTGCGGCGCTTTTATCTTTAACAAGAGCTTTCTGTTCGAGTCTTGAGCTCTTAAAGTCTCCTGCCATCCCCTAGACGATTAGAGCTGAATATTTTTCCGGTATTTTTTAGTTTTCATCAACAAGCTCACATCACTATGGAAAAGGAGGGTGAGAGGTCTGTAATTATATTCGTACGAGCCCGGGGGAACAAACAACATGCGACCGGCACAGCGGATGTAAATACGAATGGATGACAGCCTTACACAACCAGGAACAATTCTTATTGACAAAAGAAAATGCTCAATTTTAAAATGCATTGAGAAAAAAATTTGGGGCCACATATTGCTTTTTCATTTGTGCTGTCACACCAATTGTTATCAGGAACTCAAAAAAAGTGCTCACAGGGAAAGCCAGCACTCTTACTAACAAGATCCCCAAACACAACTTGGTTCCCGTTACCTCTCTCTCACAACGCTGAATTTAAAAAGGAAAACAGGATGCCAATCATCTGCAGTGTCTACCATCACCACAGCTGTGGACTAGAGAATATATTCAAACTAATAACAAAATAATAATAATAAAAAAAAATATATATATATATATATATATATTCACTGTTCCTTCCAGCTATGTAGGGATGGATTTTCATAAGCATTACCAAGGCAACAGAGGAGGATGTGAAGGGAGGGGGTGAGAGAGAGAGGAGGAATGGAGGTAGAGAGGGGGCGAGGTTTGATGTCTGTTTCGCTGGTGGCAACATCAGGAGTGCTGTTGACACGAAATCAGTACAGAATCTTAAAAACACTGAATCAGAGTTCCTGTGCTATTGGAGCTTAACAGCAAAGCAAAGGTGGATTTGGCCGTGATGCTGCAAATCTGACCTGTGAAGAGAGCGGTTAGCACTTCGCAACGCTCTTTAAATAGACTGTGATAAAGTTTTATTATAGAAACACTGAAAAAGAAATTACTATGTCCCTGGACAGATTCCATACAAGTAACTACAAAGGAATCGAATAGTCTTGTAATTTTAAGATCGAGTTGGACATCCCTAAGTGGCTCCATAAATTAGCAAACCATGAAACCAAAGCGGGGAACTACAAAAGCCCCAACTCTCACCCGAGCACTCTGTCCAGCGATAAGCTGATCATCTTCCGTCTGCACGCTGGTCCTGCTACGAGAATCAAAGTCTTCTGTCTCAAAGTCAGAGTCGTCCAGTTCCTCTGGGGTCTGTGGGGGAAAAGACAAGAGTAGGGGTGGGGAGAGATATAGAAAAACATTAGCAAGCTCTTTCAACAATCAAGTCACTTACGGACTGCAGCAAAAGCTTAAGGCCCTGATATGCTCATGGCGAAATATCTTTGCAGTGGAATACTGCTGGTGAACATCCTGACGTTGTTCACACTGCTGGAAGTGGCATTTAGATGTTAATCTTGTTAATGAAAACTATGATAAAAACTAGATGATGGGGCGACAATAAGGTCAGTAAACGATAACTGTCACTATATCAACAGACAATATGTAAAAATGTATTTTTAAAAATGTAAAAACTTTAGCAAAATCTTAATTTTGTCGGAAAAAAAGAAGACATGCAAGCTTCTGTGTGTGTGGTTGCCAGAAGAGTTCAAATCCTTAAATTAGAGATTCTCTGTTTTAAAAAAAAAATTCTGCTTGGTGTTACGCTTTTTTAAATCGGGCAACCACTGCTGCAATCTGAAATGATTGGAATTACTATTAGGAAATTTACCGTTTTAATATTTTTTGTTTTGTTTGTTTTACCAGTTTTTTATAATGTAGACAGGGAGAGTGCATATCTTAGTATTTGATATTAATTTATATAAAAAATAGCCTATAATAAATCAGTATACTAGATGAGGTATAACAAACCACGTGTATGAGTCAACATTCTATTGATTTGTGCTTATTGGTGAACGTGCAACACCTGAAATGTAAAAATAAATCTCAAATGACAACAATCATTGCTAATTAACTGATTCTAATTAACTTATTCTAATAAACTGATTTATTATCAGTGTTGGAAACACTTGCGCTGCATAATATTTTATTTTTCAAATCTGTGAACTTTTTTCAGGATTCTTTGATGAATAAAAAGTTTAAAAGAACAGCATTTATTTAAAATAGAAATATTTTCTAACAATATACACTACTATTCAAAAGTTTGGGGTCAGTAAATGTATTCTTTAAAAAAAAAAAAAAAAAAAAAAGAAATAATACTTTTATTATCCAAGGATGTGTTAAATTGATAAAAAGTGATACAGACTGAAAATGCTCAGACATTTAATCCACTTGACTAAACAAAAACAGACCTGTTTTGACATAAGGGTCAATTTTTCTAATTTATAATTTTTTTGTACACATTTATTTTTGTTTAATTTTTCGAATTTTTATATCAGCTGAATAAATAAGCTTTCCACTGATATTTAGGACAATATTTAGCAGAGATACAGCTATTTGAAAATCTGGAATCTGAGGGTACAAAAAAAATCTAAATATTGAGAAAATGCCTTTAAAGTTGTCCAAATTAAGTTCTTAGCAATGCATATTTACTAATTAAAAATTAAGTTTTAATATATTTAGAGTAGGAAATTTACAAAATATCTTCATGGAATATGATCTTTACTTAATATTCTAATGATTTTTGGCATAAAAGAAAAATTGATCATTTTGACCCATACAATGTACTTTTGGCTATTGCTACAAATATACCTGTGCTATTTGAGACAAATATGATGACTCAAAAGCGCATCTGACAAAGGACTAAAACTCATTTAAAAGACTACGATAAAATGGCATTTAAATTAACACTACATTTAGATGAGCAAGTAAATGTGTAAATATATTTCTTGCCTGGAAAGTTCACTAAGTCATAATATCACACCAGTTTGTTCTTCGATTTTACTTGAAGTATATTGGGCCATTATCAATGGCAGTTTCTCATGGGAAAGTAGAAATTTATTTTAAATGTATATGTAAAAGTAAGAAATGCTGTCCAAACTGGTCTATGGGTTAACGCATGTGCACTGATACATTTAGCCACGGTGCTCCATGTTATTTCTGATCCTCTTTAACACCATAGTAAAAAAGAAATGGTAAAATACACAAAATAATGTTACTTTTTCTAAATGTTAGAAGTTGATGCCAGTCAATACTAGAAAATTGTGAATGATTGCCTTTGCTAAGAGGTTGCTTAAGTGATCCGAGCAGTTTTTGAGATGTTGCTATGTAGTTGCTGGTTCCTTGTCTATAATATTCCACTCCCTGGATAGGTCTGAGCACTTCCTTCAATGCAACAAAAAGTGATGTGTTGAAGCTTAACACTTGACAAAAGCAATCTGAAGTAACCCCCACCCCAAAGTAGGAGTGGGCGGTACACCGGTGTCATAGTCAGCACCGGTGTGACATTGCGCCACGACATGGATTTTCTAACAGGGTGTCTACAGGTTTGACCAAGTTAAATTTAAGACATTTTAAGACTTTTTAATACCATTTTCAAACAAAATTTAAGACCAAGATAAAACTTGAAAGATGTAGTTATTAAATTTTATAAAATATTTCAAATTCCTATCGATTCATAATTAGTGCATTATTTAATTATTAAACCTTAAATATTTAACGTATTTGTAGTGAACTATATATTAGTATTTAAATAATTCACCCTTATAGGCTGTTTGTGTGTGACTTTTTGCACTTGCTATACTATAAAAGTACTACAATTATTATACTAGTAATTTTATAATAAATCGAAAGCAAGACATCTTGAAAAATATAGGGAGAGACAGCTGCATAATAAATAATCCTCTGCTGCCATCTAATGGTTATATGGGTAATTCCATATTATGTTAGCCAAAAAATAGACGTTGTTTTCCGTGAAAAGTCATTTTTTCCGATGCCCTTTTTATGAATGAAAAGTGAGTCCTTGAAGTACATTTTATTTCACAGCTGTAGAGTTAGAAAATAATAAAGGCTTTGAAATAATGCAAGATTTTAAAAATGTGTTCATGACTACAAAGGCAAGTTAGTGATTATCAAGAATACGATTAAGATGTCCTTGAAGATAAATATCGATAGCTAGCTAACGTTAGCCTAATTTGAGCCTGATTTTTTTTTTTTATGGGGTGGAGAGAAACCGCACAGAAGGACTTACTTCAAATATTAACGATAATAACAAAAATAAAGTAACGAGCTTAAAAAACTGGACTCTTCTGCCAGTTTTTTACACATGGTGACCAGTGGCTGCGAAGTTCTGAATGACAAATCATGTTCTGCTATAAATGTGCACAAACGTATTTTTAAATCGCAGACACAGTCAGTCATAGTCATAGACAACGGTGTGTCAACTGTAACAGTTGCTCCCGGCAACGTCGTGGTAAGTTTGAGTGCACGGACAGCGGCTTTATGACCGGAGTCTAAATCATGACGAGCAAGCACTTTCTTACCGCTGCTGGCATACAGTAGCTTCCTCGAGCAAATCGTGCAGAAACAAGCCCTGGGCTCTCTCAGTTTCTTGCACCAACTGCCAAAAGGCTCGCCATCTCTACTTTCTTCAATCCACGCCCAGCGCCATTTATTTTTGAGTCCTTTATCTATTGCTAGGGCATCATCCCCAGGCTTCATAAACTTGCGCTCCATTTTTTTTCTCCAACAACGCTAAAGTGACATTGACGTATGGGTGTCAATCATACTGTGTTGCAAGGACCCGCCCTTCTCTGCTTCTGATAGGCTTGTAACGTTAGTTAAAGCTGCGTTCCTCTCATATGATTGGTAGGTGAAATAAATTGGCTCGAAAATATTAAATCGCATGCGCAGGCTCTAAAATATTATCATTTTTTCCCCACACGGCCGCACGCCGGAGATCCGGCACGGTGCCGGAATACTTTAAGCCCTGTGGAGAAATTCCCTCTAAAATTAAGATTAAAAAATTAAGACCCTTGGATTTAGATTTAAGACAAATTAAGACATTTAAAGGCCTTATTTTAGGACAACGGAATTTAAGACTTAAGGATCCGCGGCCACCCTGTCTAATACCGTCAATACCGTAATAAATCAATTATGTGCCTCGAAAGGCTGCACTTACATCAATAATAGCTAATTTTAAATAATAAGGCATTACATTTTCTTCAAACGTTCAGTTGTGGTCTGAATACCTGTCCTTATACTATATATCTTGTTGTAAATAAAAAAGTAAAACATATTCGTATTAGCTTTGCAGGTGGTAGGTAAAAGGGGAGTGGTCATTAAACGACTGGTGAAACATCGTGAAGAATGGTCTGTAGCCTATACCAGGGGCGGAGTGGCAATCGGGACGACCGGGACTTTTCCCGGCAGCCGGCCGAAGGATTTACACGGCGGATCACAAATTGAGCGGGCGCGAGGCAAACTAATATTGTATATAATTTTCGCACTTTCAATATGCAGGGTATAGAAATCGCTTTTAAATGAGTGCTCGCGCTGTTTATTTTTACTTTCGATTTTGCGATAACGCACACTCTGTGTAAAGGAAGCAGCACATCTTATAATAGATATTTGTCAGTGAGCACAAGATTGCAGCAAATCCTCCAGTCTATTTTTGTCAACTCTCTTCACTTTCGACCCGTGATCATTCAAATCTAAAGGTCATTGTACACTGAGTCCGATTTTCGTATGCGTTTTTTTTTTCTTTTTTTTTTTCCTCATATTCGCCATCCTTATCAAAATACTTGTTTTGGATGCGAAAATGCAGAAAATCAAACACGATCCAAATTTTTTTAGAGGCAGTGTGTAAACTCGATTAACATAACCTGTATTTTTTTTTTAACGTGCAAAAATCTCAGACGAAAATTTCGTACTCGTGTGCAATGACATTAACTCCAGCAGCTCATGATGGATGCAGGGTTGCCAAGTCCGCGTTTTTCCCCACAGAATTGACCTTATGCACGGAGCGTTCTTTAGAACTTCCGCATAAATATAAGCCAGCTCGTAAACTTCCGCTGAAGCTCATTTTATATGTGCTATATATTAGGTGGACACTCTTGAGACTGATCTAGTGCCTCGTTCTTATTAGAAACTGAAAAAAAAATATAATTGCAACATTATAAACAATGTTAGCGGCATGAACATTCAGTTTCAAATTATTTAACAACATATTTAAATGCAGAGCCTGGTGATCCCGTACTCTCCGTATCTGCATAGTTGTACATTTAAATGCTGACAGTTAAACACTATCATAACGTGTTTAGGCTAATGTTAGCTAGCTAGCGATATTTCTCTTCCAGGACATCTTAATCGTATTGTTGATAATCACTAACTTGCCTTTATAGTCACGAACACATTTTTAAAATCTTGCAATATTTCAAAGTCTTTATTATTTTCTAACTCTCCAGCTGTGAAATAAAATGTACTTCAAGGACTCACTTTTCATTCATAAAGGCATCGGAAAAAAATGACTTCAGGGAAAACAACGTCTATTTTTGCCTAAAATAATATGGAATTACCCATATAACCAATAGATGGCAGCAGAGGATTATTTATTATGCAGCTGCCTTTTAAACTCCCTATATTTTTCAAGACGTCTTGCTTTTCGATTTATTATAAAATTGCTAGTAATAAATTGTAGTAATAAATACCGCCCTTAAGTAACATTATAATATAGTATAGCAAATGCAGAAAGTCATAGCTCACACACAAGCAGCCTATAAGGGTAAATTATTTAAATACTAATATATAGTTCACTACAAATACGTTAAATATTTATGGTATAATAATTAAATAATTCACTCAATATGAATAGATAGGAATTTGAAATATTTTATAAAATTGAATAAGTACTTTTAAGTTTTATCTTGAACTGTAAAATCTATTAAATAGCCTATATTTAACCAACACAAACTTGTTACTGCTGTAGTTTTGTTACTCTGAATTTAGCTTGAATCATTTAAGCTCTTTTTATTGACATCAGCTTGTCATTTGTTTGGTCCGGTTATTACTGTCAATCACAGCAATGACTACGCATATTTAGCCGATTTACTCGCAATTTTTTTTAAACTGGCATTTGTCATTCTTGAAACGGTATACATGGACGTTTGGTCCTCTTAGATAAACACTTTTATTCGATTGTGAATGGATTATGTAGAGAAAACGAACAAAGTACGCTCATATTACGGCACAGTACAGTTGACCGGAAATGACTTAGCTGGCTTGTCTAAACAAGTATTTCGTGCATATGGTCAATTGGTCTACTTTTAAACTGTTGCCATGGGTTGATTTCTTATTTAAAGGTTTTAAATACTGCAGAAATTAAATTTCAATAAAAAATCATTTTTGTTTTGTTGTACACTTTTAAGTAAGATCTTTAGGTTTTTTGCAAAATAAATATGTTGAGAATGCATAATACTCTCCCATGTCTCTTTTTGATAAGGATACCTACCATTTACTTATTATATTATAAAAATATTACCTTTATTCACATACTAAAGGGACAGGATAGGCTGCTACTCCCAAAATGTACCAAAAAAAGTAATACCGTGATATTATACAGTCACCATTCAAAAAATGAAAAATACCGTGATATTAATTTGAGGTCATATCGCCCACCCCTACCCCAAAGTATGAACAATAGTAATAGTGACACTTTCCTTAGCAAGCACCCTATGCATAAAAACCCTACCTATGCATTTTAGAAGTGAAAATGTAATGGTGTAGGTTTTAACAGTAAAACATCTTTACTAGTCTGCTTTAAAGAGACAGAATGATCTGGTGCACCAATGCAGCGGGTACACCACGTTTTTCACTGTACTGAACTAACTCTCTTTCTCTCTAATCCCTGCAGCGAATGCCAAACATGCCTCTTAAAACTCTACCGCTCTATTAGTATGCATTTGCGAGCAGAGGGACCTGTTTGCAGAGGGAAATGGCGGAGAATGGGGAGGGGTGGCGGTGGGGGAAGAACCCTCACTGACAAGAAAATGCATTTCAGCTTGATAGGAGAAAGGACGAGATGTGAGAAGATACGGATGTATTATTTCGCCAGTGCTGCAAGCCGTGCTTATCCGACTGTCTGTACAATCCATTTATGAGGAGATTCTGACTGGCTCACGACGCAGCCGCTCCAATAATAGACACCTCAAGCATCCCAAAACTCTGCCTGCTGAAGATGACATCAAAACAACATACAGGCCAAACAAAGTCAGTCAAGGTGTGGACAATGGTTTAGAAGTGCCCAGGCATTTCATGAACACACTATGTTGTATCTAGAGAATCACACTGGAGCACAAAATGGATTTCAGGGTAACCGTATTAAAGTTTAAAATTGCTACTTGTTGCTAGCAGGGTTGTGAATATGCCTTCTAAAATTGTATTTAATTCCTGAATTAAAAAATAAATAAAATAAAATAATTCTTTTTTTTGTTTTTTAGAATGAAAATTTTCTATTTCAAATAAACACAACTTTCTATTCAATGAATTCTGGAAAAAATAAGTTAAAAATTGAGTGGCACAATTGTTTGAGCATCAAATCAACATTACAATGATTTCTAAAGGATCATGTGACATTGAAGACTGGAGTGATGACTGCTAAAAATCCAGTTTTGCAATCAGAAGAATAAATTACACTGCCGTTCCAAAGTTTGGCATCAGTAAGAATTTTTAGTGTTTTAACTGAAAAAAAAAAAAAAATCTCTTATGCTCAAAGTTCCATTTGTTTGATCAAAAATACAGAAAAAAGAAATATTATGAAATGTTAATAATATATAATATTTTACAACATCACTGTTATTTTGCTCAAATAAATGCAGCCTGGTGAGCAAAAACCTTTGAACAGTAGTGTGGATAAAAGCTATTTAAAATGTAGTTTATATATTTCATGACACTTAATAAACTAACTTTTCATTTCCAAGAATGAAATCAATTCCATAAATTCCTCTTCCTGTCAATTCCAATTCAGCTTCCAGTGTGATGCCACTTATTAAATTCAAGTCCCAACCTATGAACTACAAGGGAGCCAATTCTGGAAATTCTAAATTTTGCACAACCCCAGTCACCAGTGTAGATAGGACAGGAACCGCAGACAGCTCAAAAATATCTACCTTGCCATCCAAGAGAACACATCACATCTATAAACTGGGGCAGTAGTGAGCAGGCATTTGAATAAACAGCCTGAGACGCCTGAAGCAGTGTAGGAAAGGTGAGGTGCCTTTGCAGGTTACAGTAACCGCTCGGCAGCTATGAGGATCTGTGCTACGGAAGGGCCATTAGTACCAGTGTCATCCCCTCAACAGAGGAGTCGAGAGCTGGCTGCCTGTCAAATATTAGGTGACGGCCGGCTGGCGAGCACTGCGAGCGCAGTACTTACCGAGGTTAAAGACTCTGTCCATCTTAAGTAGCCCAAGTCGTACACTTGTCTCTTCCGATCGAGGATTTTTCCGTGCGGCGGAGAGGTTGATGCCCACTGGGCACTAGTGTTGGCTGATTGGCTAGCGCTCAAGCTCTGTCTAAGCGTATGAGCTTGACATGGCGTGTGTGTGGAGGAAAGCAACTTGAAAGTTAAACATTAAAGTACTATTTCTTGCCATCTCAATGTCTGCAGGGTGTATTAAAACAGTGCTTTCTAACAAACCCCTGCGATCGCCAGACCTTTGGGTGGTTTTCTTATCGGATGAGTTCGGATGAGTCGTCTCAGAACAAGAGCCCTGGAGCGTTTCAAAATACTATACAGTCAGAAAGGAACAAAACGAGATAGCAAAGATCACGCCTCTACTTTCGACTCTACGCAGGCATAAAGCGTTTCAGTGTCGGGGGCATGTTCAACACTGGCGTTATACCAACAACAAACAACTAGATCCTGTATGCCAAAGGGCCTTTTGTTTTAACCATTGAATCAATCTAGATAACTAGAGAAGGATGTCTGGAGTGGAAAATGAATGAGGCACTACACAGCTCTCTGAGGATTTGAAAATAAAGGGGAAAATGCTAATTAAATCTCCTTTCTAAAAAATCAATTGTGTATTATAATGCAAATACAGCGTAATGGATCCCCCATCTAATTTCGTGTTTATTCTAATTTAAACCCGGATTTATTAATGAACATTTCGGTACAAGTCGGAGAGTTTCATCTGCTTCAAACTAGTGAGTCGATGCAAATCCTCTCGCTACTTGACATTTAAAAAGAGAGGGTTGGTGGATGTATTCAAACAAGGAATGCAAGTACAAAGGCGACAAAGAAATATGATGCGATCGCAATTATCAATAGCAAATATATGAGTGTGCGTATGTGCTGCCCAATTTTCAGAGGCCTTTTAATCCAATGCTTCATTATCAGGGTCATGGCCGCACTCTTTGCTTTAACTAAAGGCGCTAATACATTCCAACACACTTCCTCATGAGCCAATTATTCAAATGCTGTGTACATTATCTTCGCAATTAATTGAAAACTCGTTAGTCTGAAACTACGAAAGACGATATTTGCCTCAATTAATGCCTTTAACCTAGTTGTTCCGGCGAAGTGGAGTTAAGGGGCTGTGCGTTTCCCCTCACGGCAGGAGCGGACTGTTGTCTGCTTATTGTCAGACTGTTAGCTAACGCTTGACTGCAAGCTAGCAACCATCTGTCCAATGTTACAGTTCAGCTCAGGGAAAGACCATTAACCCTCAGACAACTACAGCCACGGTAATAGTGCACATGGAGAGGGAAATCTGTTCAATTAGGATACCACTTGCCCAAAACAAATTCACCATTAGTTTCTAATAACGCAGCACATACATGTGCACCGGTCTTTTTTTATTCTTTTTTCCCTCACAGTGCAGTATTATTCTGAGCTATATATAACCTCACGGAGCAAACCGCTAATTAACCCTGCCCTCTTTGTCCCTGTAATTCCGAATGAGTTTTGATATACCTAATTGGAGTTTCTCTCAATATTACAAGCTCTTATGAGGGGGAAAAAATGGATGTGTTAAATAGCACATGGAAGGTCAGATAATTCAGAGTGCACTGGAAACCTGTGTGGGTGGCATAGTTAAAGTATTAAAAAAAAAAAAATTCCAGAATAGATGAAAAATTCATCTAAATAATGTCATTTACGCTTAACATTAAAAGATGAACTTAAAAAAAATAAATAATTAAAATTCTGGTACTCTTGTGAATTGCGGCAGAGACTGATACGATAGAAAAGAAATCGTTGAACAAAGTTATCTTTGTGCACAAAAAGTACCCTCATAACTTCTTAACATTACTGTTGAACCACTGATGTCACATGGAGTATTTTATCTATGTCTTTACAACCTTTTTGGGACTTGAATTTGTAAGTAGCATTGTCGTCTATGCAGGGTCAGAAACAGGGCTGGGCGATAAATTGGTAATAATAATTGCACAATATAAATTTCCTTGATAAACGATAAAAGTTTGATAATTGTTTGATATGTTTATGCAGCAAAGGCGGAATGAAAGAGCACTAGTCAATTGAAGCACGCCCATTCGGACCATTTATCTGCTTGGTTGAGTGGTGCAAGCTTATTGGAGCAGATGTGTTGACTCGCTGATGAGTCTCGGTCATGTGACTAAACAGTGCTGTGAGATTCAGTGTGAAGCGTTGAATTCAGCGAAGAATACAAATAACTGTTTATATCCAGACAATACAGCCCTGACAAACAGGAGAAACTGTGCGCATTAATCACCATCATTTACCATAGATTTACTGTAGTAGCACTAACTGCACCATGGTATTGTGTAAGAAATGTAGGTATTTGTGTCAGATTTTATTATTATTAATGTAGACATGTATTAAATGTATTGAAAAGAGTAATGGAATATATATGAATTAAGCTATAGCATTTATGGATGTTTACTAAATGTATTTAGACTATTGTTTTTTGATACAAATACCTAGAAACCATGTTTTTACCATGGTACTGAGGTGCTATATTTGTGGTTTTAACTATGATTATCATCATCTAAATGTATGCTACTATGGAACACAAATGGTTAATTAAAAAAAAAAAAAAAAAAAACTTAAACAGTGAGAATAGTTAAATTTCACCATATAATTTTTTTTTTTACCAATATTACTGATTTTAATAATGAACAACTCTACATCTGAAACCTAAATTAAGCTACTATCAAATGTGTATTTCTAAGATAATGTTATATAATTGTTATTATACTATCAGGCAACACAAACCAGTTTCTTGATTTGAAACAATATTACTCAGAACATGCAGAACTAAAAAAAAAATGTCTAAAGATATTTAAGGAAAAATGACTGGAAAAGTATAAATAATTAAAAACATGAAGTGTTTGTGATGTTCTGACCATTAAAAATTGGAAAACCACTATTAAGCATCTGGTTTCTACAACTTTCACATTGGAGCAAAAATCTCTCAAAGAAATATTTGACAATATGTTTCAGATACAATATACAATGTTTTTTTTTTAATTAATTAATCCTACTCAGCAAAACTGGATTAATCAGATAAAAAAGTCAAAAATAAAAATATGTATAATGTAACAAAAGATTCTAATCCAAATTAATGCTGTTCTTTTGAACTTTCTATTCTGATTTCTATTATTTCAAATATTTATTTCATTCTATAAACAAAAATGTTTCTTGAGGACCAAATCAGTGCGTTAGAATGATTTCTGGAGGATCATGTGAGACTGAACACTCAAGTAAGGTGCTAAAAAAGGATCACAGGAACAAATTACGTTTTAAAACATTAAAATACAAAACAGTTAAATTATTTCACTACATTACAGACTTTGTAAAACCTTTATCGTGATAATTATAGATATCGACTGAAATGAAAACAATTATAGTTAATTTTTTTTTGGCCACATCACTCAGCCCTAATCAGAATGGTCTTGGATTTCATCAAAAAGATCTTAATTTGTGTTCTGAAGATGAACGAAGGTGTTGCGGGTTTGGAACGACATGAGGGTGAGTAATTAATGACAAAATTTTCATTTTTGGGTGAACTCTCTCTTTTACTCATTCATCTGGAAATATAAGAGATGTTAGATACAGCATCCAAGCTTATCTTTTCCATTCAGTACTTTAATTTAGTCATACTGACTAATTATATTGCACTGTTTTGGTGCATTTGTTATAGTAATCTGCAGCTTACATATTTTGTCTATCTACAAGCATTTCATGTGAGAAAGAAAACCATTCAAAATGACCTAAGGATGAGATTTTTTTCTAAGGAAAACCTTTTTATATTTGAAAAAGAAACTACTTTTTTACTATGTAAAGGTTTATGCTCACCCTGATCATAAGCACCGCCTTCCTGATGTCCCTCACGCCATCATATACCAGACGAGAGGCATCAATGAACTCGTTCTCATCCACTGGCAGGCTTGGGTTGGCACTGAGAGCCTCCACGGCTGCCTCTACCTGCTCAGTGAAACGTGGCATCACTGTAAACACAAACACACACACAAAGAAAGGACAAACCGCAAGGTCAGAAACACTTAGCAGCAAACAAAAAGGAAAAAAAAAAAAAAAAAAAAAAAAGGATTAATTTTGCTGGAAACAATTCCGTTTCAACTCAGCAAATATGAGTGAGCTGAAGTACAATTCAATCAAGACATTGCGCCTGTAGGAATATATAATTCAAATTAGATTTGAATTGAATCGACAGATCCCCCCTCTGTCTAACTTGGAACGCCTGAAACAGAGCTGAGTAAATGCAGAAATTCGTGGTGGATGTGTTGCTGGATTTTAATGATTGCTCAAGGCAACTTTTAATCAGGCTTTACTTGACTGCGAGAACCGCAGATGAGTACACTTAATCCAGAGGCACCCTTAAACGAATCAATCACAAGACAGGTGGCAGCAAGACCTCAAAGCCACACAAACTCTCTCTCTCTGCATTCAAAGGCTATGGGAACCGGAGACCTATTGAGAGTTGCTTCCTATGTGTTTCGGGGATGGCATTTACCAATTTATTCCCACAGGATATTTAATGACATTGAGTGTGTGTGCAAAACAAATGAATACCTTCAGGCCTGGAGACAACATTTAAAGCTTTGTGCTTAATGAACCAAATTAAAAGTTTTTAAGTAGTATACCAAACAAACAGATTGGTTTAACTGATTGCAGAGAGCTTTCATGGCTGGAATATCGCTCCTAGCTTATCTCTGTTGCATTTCATGCTAAATTTTGGGCTGAACAAGCACTAGGGCCATCTGAGACCAAACCTTTATGAAATTTGGTTGATTGATTCACCCGATTCAGCATGATCTATAGCAGTTTGCCCAACCACTTCTACGCACCACCTCCCAGCCATAAAATAGTCCCTTCCCATAGGCACTGAACACATCTACATTAGCACTCATTCTCATTCACAATTGAGGACTGCACTGGGGAGTACTGTAGCAGGAATAGATTGAACAGGAAGATGTACATTGGAATTTGCATTAACAAAAGGTTTTTGGTAAGCCTTGAGACTTGTGTGAGGTTTAACAGTAATTAAAGCAATCATTAGTGACATAACATCCTCTTCTTTGCCAATATGGCCCAGCTATTTGCTTTAACGCAAAGCTGAACAGATCACACAAAATGTGACATAGCATTTCCCAAGAGAAGGTCCGCAAATGAACGGGAAAATCTTATGCTTTGTCCCAGAGGAATGAACCATCCCTGTAATTTTAGTTATAAAAAGCTTCCTGGAGGCATCCGAATGCTATTATGTAACCTCACATGAAAGTAATATTACGTTTTATCTAGCAGAAAAGAGTAATAGTATGTCTTTATCTTTCTAATAAAGCTAGAGTGCAGATACTGGTCACAGACAGTGTCTCAAAACTTAGTGAGCTGCCTATTTAGACAGCACTTTTGGCCAAAGGCATGGCCACGTTATGCAACCTTGCGAAGAAGCAGATTAAGTTACTTTTATTTTAAAATCAGCACTCTTGCACCAACACCCTACAAACCCACTCAAGGAAATTCTGGCCCAGATGGTAGCAGTGCTATTTTTGGATGCCTGTGCAGCATTTTCAGATATTAAACAAGAACAATGGATTTTAAATAGAAATTAATCCCACATACACAAGCGCCATCCCCAAAAATAATGTTAAATGGATAGCTCTGACTAGGCTAAGACTTGATGAAGCATGTTCGAAGCAGCTGTCAGACAATGATAAATTAACATTTATATCACTGCACCAAATAATGCCAATCATTGTCAGTCTACAATTATGGTTATAAGTTATTGTTGTTTCATATTGTTCAAAGTTTATACCTGTATCAGTGAGAAGCTTGGTGGCTTCCAGAACCTTCTCTGTGTAGACCCCAGGCTCATAGTTGTCCATCTCAGATGTGACCACGTGGACCACACGGGCAGCTCGTCCTCGAATGGCTCCAGCGGTGCGATCCAGCCCGTCGACATCTTTCTCTTGCAGAGCGATGACACATTTGTTCACATCCTCCAGAATGTGATTTTCTAAAGCAAAAAGAAAGAAAAATTTAGAAGAGAAGAATGTTTAAGATAACTAAGAAAACACTGGAGAATGTACAGAGTGCTAACTACAATGCAAAGCATGAAGACAGGAAATCCTCATCCTTCATGCTGTATTTACATTGTCCCTGACTTAAGAACATTAACAGGAACCACAAGGGTGGATGAAAAAAAAAAAAGATTAAACACACACAGACAGTTTAGTAATGGGTGTCTGGGAAATGCAAATCAACATGGTAAACTGTAATCTGTCCTTGGGAGGAGGTGAAGGCAGTCAGTCAGCCTACAGCTTAACAAGAACTCTTAAAGGCCACGTCTGACAGGGGGATGGTAAGTCTTTAACATTCGTGATAGAATGTCAATTCCACAGGAGAGAATTGACACTCAAGAGCTTTTGTCTGCTCGTGAGAAGCTAATGAACTTCTTTAAACGTGGCCACTAAATGGCCCATGATCGGAAGTGACCCGTGTCATCAGTTTCTGATAGAGACGTAGGTGGAAAGGCTTTTCACCTCTTCTGCATGAAGCTATTATGGGTCTGGTACAAACAGACAGGAGCCAAGCAGACTATCATTAAGTTGAAGTAGGTTGAAATCATTCTTCGCGGTTTAAAAAGCTTGTTCTTTATGACATCTGGTGGGGTTGTGTTATTGCTGAAGAATACTTTGTCAGAAAGGGTTTAAAACACTTACAAATGAAATGTATGAAACAGACGATATGTTTCAGATACAATCTAGTTCAAAGCAACTGTGCATCAAGATGTTTTTGAGAAAAAAAAAAAAAAAAAAAAATTATAATCCTACCTACCATGTCCCCCCCCCCCAAAAAAAAGCATGTATAATGTAAAAAAAAAAGATTTCCATTCCAAATAAATGCTGTTCTTTTTAACTTTCTATTAACATTTCTATTATTCTAAATATTTGTTTGTTTGTTTGTTTCTTTCTTTCAGGACCAAATTAGCCTGTTAGAATGATTTCTGGAGGATCATGTGACACTGAAGACTGCTAAAGGCTGCTAAAGACTTCTTAAAAACACTTCTTTTTTTAATCTTATTGCGTGCTATAAACTGGCAATTGCGAGTTATGAAGTCAGAATTGCTAGATAGAAACTCACAAAAATTGCAGTTCTGAGAAAAAAAATTGCTACAAACTCGCAACTTTCAATCTGGAAAACGATTGTGAGTTAAGTCAAAATTATGAGATATAAACTTACAATTCTGAGAAAATAGTCTTTTTTATCCTCATAACTGGACTTTATAACTTAAGTTTGTATCTCCATTCTAAGAAAAATGTCATAATTGCAAGAGACACAGTTCTGAGAAAAAAAAAAGTCAGAATAATAGGTTTTTATCTCCTAATTCTGACTATATCACACAATTCTGACTTTATAACTCAAAATTGCAAGTTCATATCTCACAATTGAGGGGAAAAAAAAGGCAGAACTGCCTGTTTATATCTCACAATTCTGACTTTATTATGGCAACTGCGAGTTTATATCTCTCTTGGATAAAAAAAAAAAAAACTCAGAATTGTGAGATGTAAACACTCAATTGTGAGGAAAAAAAAATCTGAATTGTGAAAGAAAAAAAAGTTGTAATTACCTTTCTTTTATTTTTATTCAGTGGCGGAAACAGACTTTCATACAAAAGAGATATGAGAGCCAGCAGAATATAAAAATTCAAGTGAATAATTAAAATGTTGGTCTTTTCCCCCCTCACACAAAGCTGTTCAATCTATTTCATGGGACTTTTTGGTAAAAGAGCAGCATAAATATTTTGCTAAGCATCTTTTTTCAACAAAAGAAAGTCACAAGGGTAGAGTAAATGTGACCCTGCACCACAAAACCAGTCATAAGTGTACATTTTTCAAAATTGAGATTTATACATAATCTGAAAGCTAAATAAATAAGCTTTCCATTTATGTAAGTTTTGTTAGGATGAGACAATATTTGGCCGAGATACAACTATTTAAAAATCTTGAATTTTAGGTCCAAATGAAGTACTTAGCAATGCAGATTACTAATCAAAAATTAAGTTTTGATACATTTATGATAGGAAATTTACTAAATATCTTCATGGAACATGATCTTTACTTAATATCCTAATGGTTTTTGGCATAAAAGAAAATCAATAATTTTGACCCGTACAATGTATTTTTGGCTATTGCTACAAACATACCCATGCTACGTAAGACTAGATTTGTGGTCCAGGGTCACAAATGAGGACAGTTTTCATTTGCAGGTGAACCATCCCTTTAACACGCCTGTCTAAGAGCCAAGATCCAGCTCTACACTTTGTAACCAGCGCTTACCAGACACGCTGAGGAAGTCGTCAATGGAAGTGATGTCATCCACTGCATCAGTAAGCACTCGCACCTGTTTCTCCCACTGGTCCTTAAACAAATCCATGTTATCCTGGGCCACTTTGCTGTTAGGCTTGGCAGCCAGGGCCAAGGCTGCATTAATCACCTGCAATTACCACAAACAACCCATTAATCCGCTTTTAAGACATACAAGAAACAAAAATCACATCTATACATATGCGGATTGATTATCTGAGCCCACGTCTTCCCCACAAAACCCTCTAAAATACATTTACAATCGTTTCAGATTATGACTAAGATTAAGCCATGTTTATTTGGATGGAAAGACATGCACATTCAAAGCTCAGGGATGAAAGAATAGCCATTGGAGCTCAGATTAAAAACAGTCAAAGCCAAAGTAGAGTGAGGGTGGACATGCAGGGGCATCTGCGAAATGCTGTGTACCTGAGGGCAAAGTGTTTCCAGTTGGGAAGCAGCCATCCGCACCAACTTTACTCCCTCCTCATTGTTTGAGATGGAGCAGGCAAGGTTTGCTACCTACAATAGAAAATAATTAAGCTTTTTAAAATATGACAAATGAACAGTGAACAAAAAAAAGCAAGTTTTCCAACCCTCAAACAAGCAGTTTTAATTTAACACACACCTGCTGTCAGCTGTTGATCTGATTATTTGATAAAACGATCAAATAATAGAGCAGGAAAAAAGCGCCCCAGAGGATTAAGTCAAAACAAAAGCAAAGCCTGAAATTGAGGTCTGGTCGTCTCCCCACACAGGGAATATATTTCATATAATTCACAGGATGATGGCTGACAGCGTCAGGGAGTGGTTCCTAGAGATGATTAAATCACCGTTCTGCCAGGCGGCTGTTACCTCAGGAAAGTGAGAGAGGCAAATATTCCTGACACTTTCAAAAACTCCACAAGCCGCTGAAATCCAGAGTGCTGAGGCAAGCAAACCCCACTGCCTGTTGCTGATGTTTATAGTGTTATAGAGTAAATTGTCATCTTGACCCACAAATCTCCCTCCTTACTCACGATTCGCCAAACATTCTCTGCAAACAGACGTTATTTGCATCCATTTGCAGCAGCCAATTTTTCAAGGCAAGAAATCTGAATTTTAGGGTTCCGCTGCCTCACTTTGGCTGCGTAAGCACCTCCAGACAGCGAAGCAAGCGCGGCACGTTGCCGAGTGGCTTCATTACTTAAGGCAGGAGTCGTTTTAATTAAATGTTACTAAGGAGTTTCGCTCATATTTGTTTAGCGGGACTGCTCCGAGTTACTCGACCTTATCATAATGTGCGAGAATTGGCTGTGCCAGGAATGGGAAATCCAGAACACAAGTGGAGTGTAAATGTGAACAGAGCTCAGCGCAGTCACAGAAAACGCCCCACTAACTACAGGAGTACCACAGCCGACGCTCTTCCGCTCGCTCTCTCTCCCTTAAGCACCATACTGGGAATCTCTCGAGCAGCAGGGTGCCATTAGCAAACACACTAGTCAAGCATTAAAAACACGTATACACGCCAACAGTTTGAACAAGGAGCACTTCAGTATGTGCAATAGCATTTAGCAGCTAAATCTCGTTCGATTAGATTCAACAGTACATGAGGTGGAGGGTCTCCAATATATCCCACCTTTGCTAACGCAGTCACTATGATACATAAGCTGATGGAAATATGTCCTAAGGGCCACTCGACCTCATATCTATTGGCCACTCTGGAAGATTGCAACCGGAAGGTCCCTGCGGGGAGCCATCCTTGACCATCACCATGGTGCCCGAGAGCAAAGCGGTTAACACTAGACATGTCCAGGGGGATTTTTATCCTTGTAGTAAGCTCATGATGGCGTTCTATACAAGTTTGGTGCCAATTACTGTTGGACTAACTAAAATAAAACAGAATTGCATTAAATAACTACATATGGGCCATTCTACAAAATTGGTTCTTTCCACAAATTTTGTATGAATGCAAATTGTATAATATCCAAGGTACACATTTCTAGCAATTGTGCAGTAAATTTTCATGTTGTATTTGCAGAAAGTTTTGGAATATTTGTCCTCTCCCCAAATTCGTCACTACCGAAACACAGTAATATATAATTTAATAAAAAAAGGGTTATACTGGCCTATCCCTACATTTTCCTTGTAAATATATATATTTTTTTGTTTATTAAAAAGGGTAAAAAGAGGTAAATCAATAATTACAATTTTAACAATATTTCAAGTGTGATTTATGAGATTTGTTGCATTTTGAATCCCGAAGGGACAAAGTTGATAATGATTTTAAACTTAAAAGTTCATTAGTCTGAATATATTTTGGACCAAACACTATCATAACATCTTAGTTAATAATTCAGTATAGTTTATTTTTGACAAAACATCCCATGTTTCAGTAGTGACTGGACATTTTTGGTAGTGACAGTAATGTTTTGGCAGGGACCACATCACATTACAGAATTTTAACCCACACTAAAACACAAAATATTTAAATAACTGCACTAAAAATTTGTTTATATAAAGGATTGAGTGTTCCTCTTTGTCACTACCGAATAAATGATGACAGGTTTTGGTTGTGACCGTTTTCAGTAATGACTATTTTAGATACTTTTGAAGCCATCTCAAAGACGCTAATTAGCATGTTGTTAGCTAGCACAGTTCTAAATAGTTGTACACATAAAAACTACGTTACGGAATAACTCCCAAAAAAGCAAGCTTAATTGCAGAAAAAAGGTGTTCGGTAGTAATGCTCCCTAAAGTTGCATACAGATTTTCAGACTTTTGAACACATTTATGGTACCCATCTACTCGCACCTTGTAGCTATGAGAAAAAAAGGGCACAGGAATATTTCCTGATTATAAATTTAGAGGTGTAGTTAAAATTAGTCTCAGCCAATGGACTAAAACATACACTGTTGTTTCAGTAGTGACATGAAAAACGTGGGACACAAGTTTAACGATTTACAAAGGAAAAAAAATGTTACTAAACATCTAAGATTTGAATACTTAAATGCTTTTTAAATGTGTTTTTTGCTTGTGGGACAGCAGTTTGCACTAATTCTATAGAATGGCCCATATAAGTTGCATTGCAATTATCACAATTTTGTGCACTTTTTATTTGCCCCAACGCATTTCCTACAGTAAACAGACCAGTTTTCAATATGTGTGCCACAATCTAATGAGTGTGTTACGACAAAGGCATTTTAATAGCATCTCTGATTTAAGCAAGTCTAACACTAACTAGTTTGACCTGCAACAATCAAAATGTCAATCAATAGCTTGCAGCTCTGCATAATTTCTGAGTCATTTCCATTCAAGTACCCATCCTCTTCCTAAGGCTGTTCTTTCTTGCAGTAAGATCCCATCAGTGCGGTTGGTATTTCACCCCTCTGTGGTACCGCTGGGTCAACCAAGGGGCGAGTTTGTTCTTATGCAAGCTGTCTAGCACATACAGTACGCAGCAGAGTGAATGCACTCTCCGTTGCTAAAGCTCAAAATGAGGAACTGACTAACAACTTCGTTGATGACTTCTGCAGCGCTCATTTGCAGCTAAATGTCAAGCAGATTCAGTATGATGAACAAACGTTCATTGTGAGCTGATTCTCATTTCCTGTTCAGGTAGATTATGAGTCTTATCACATCGGTCGGTAGATCTTCCCACACAGATAAACTGGAAATGTGTGCTAGTTTCAGAGAAGAAAAAAAATCATGGCAACACCAATTTATACAGGTTCATGGGGAAAAAAAACAGTCTTTATATATAGAATAGATATAGCTCTGTTTGCACGTCTTGTGTAACGAGTTCAGGGCCTCAATACTGTACATTGTGAGACACAGCATGGAACATGCCTAGCTTTTTCTTTCTTAATGCCATCTTTTCTCTTCCATCTTGTTTTGGTTTTAGAGGCCACATTTTTCAAATCTCTTTCAAATATTGATGGTAAATGGAGTCAAAGTTGAGATGGTATGAACAGTGATGAGTTAGTTTTAAAAAGCTGTGTTCTGTTCAATTTCATTGTACTCTGTCTAGCTTTTCTAAATGCAAAAACACATTCATTATGAACTGCCCCTTAAACACAGGGTTTCTGCAGATATGAACAAGTGAAATTTAAGACTTTTTAAGACCTTTTTAATACCACCTTATATGAAATTTAAGACCGAACCTGTAATGGAAATAGATATTATATTACATGCATACATGTAATATTTAATGTGTTTAATGTAAAAAGTAAACACAATTTCATGGCTGTCATAAATTAAATTTATTACTACGATATACAGTGAACTTTTCATATCAGCAGATACTATTCCACACAAAATATCCCCATAAAAGTACCACTAGAAATATCTGATGTAAAAAAAAAAAATTCTGAAGCAATATTTTCATCAGTGCTCTATTAGCTTTTACATCTTAAATCTGCATATTTGATTTACCTTTATAAAGGGGTACATTTACTTTTGAAATGTATGTATTACCTTTGAAATTTATTTTATGAATTTATCAATAAATTCTAAATGGCTATTAGCCGTGAGATTACATAATTTACACTGCAAAATTAAAAGTGAGATTAATGTTTTAAATACATTTATTGATTTATAAATATATACATTAGAAATGTTGGGTGTGGAGGCATACTTTTAAACACACTAAACTACCAGCAGGTGGCGGTAAGTCACTTCATGAGCGAGTTATTTCAACTGATTCGAGCAAAACGCTGAATCATAGCAAAACGTTGCTGAATGCTTCTGCTAATGTTGCATTTTGTCTAATATGTAAGTAACTACTAGACTAACTACTTTTTTATTGAGCTAAAATTAATGTAACATTTGTAATTGTGAGAATTTTCAGCAAAAAGCTCACTTGGTATATTACTGAACTATATCATGTTATAAATAAACTATACATTTGAAATTTTTACCTCAGTGTGTTTCTTTAGAGTGCTGTTACATTCATTTGTTTTAAAGTATGTCACAAATAGACCAGAAATACACTATCCATTATCAATTTCTGTTTACGTTGAATGTATTAAAATATGAATCTTTCTTGCCTTTCGATGCTTCGCTAGTTGTTTTTGTCACTTCAGTTTTAATCAGGCGGTTTGTTCGGTCGGGCAAGTAAAAAAAAAAACATTTTAAAAGTATTTCGAAGGCTGGCGGTCAGCTAGCTCGACCTCGACCTATATTTCTTATTATTATTGATAACATTAAGTTATATACAGAAAAAGGTCGTTTGACCTTTATTCTGCTACTGTGATTCTGAAGACGCAGTAACTTCCACAGAGGGAGAAAAAAATCTAGTTGTTAGCAACTGGCCTAAGCCAAGCCCTATATTCAGTTTTTTCAAGCTAAGTATCGCTAAACTTGCACTTCCTCATAGCTAAAAAGTTAAATCCATTTTACTTCTGCGGTACAATCCGAGAGAGACTCGCGTCAATAACAGAAAGCTGATTGGCTATTGCATGCTGGTCTCATTTGTAGTTTTAATACAGCAAATTATATTTGGAATTGTGAAATAAAGAACTACAACACCACGGAAACAACAAAAAGAGAATTTAAATGAGCATTAGAGGTAGCGTTACATGGACATCGGAAAAATAAGACCTGTGTAAAATTATTTAAGACCTAGAACAGCGAATTTAAGACTTTTTAAGGCCTAAAATTTTGATTTTTAAATTTTAGACTTTTTAAGACTTTTTAAGACCCCGCGGAAACCCTGTAAACAGCTCAATATAGCATTCATTCTGCATTTAAAAAAAATACAAACGATAAGCATTTAAAATGAAAACAAATGAACTACTATTTTGGAATAACTTCAAATCTATGATGTTTAAACTCCAACACTCATTTCGGTTTACTCTGTCTCTCTCACCATTTTGTGTCGCACATGTAGTTTAGTCCCTGCACAATCTCAGTGTTCCTTGAGCAGCCAGGAACCTTTGAGAACAAGGCCTCGAGGCAATAAAACTAAGCTTGTTCTATTTTTATCCCGCTTCAGGAATGATGCATTTCATGGTATAAAAACCGAACCGCCACTGTGTTTCTACGACCAAGAACTGACACTCAGAGCCAAGCTGCTGCTCTTCCTGCAAGCTCAGAAGTTCAAAGTCAATATAAGTGGCTTTCAAAATTGGGAAAAAAGGGAAATTAATAAATAGGTAACAGTGGAGTACTCTTGGGATGTATGCAGGTTGCCAGGAGGGTCTCCAACAGTACTGACTGTGATGCAAAAGCCTCTACAAAAGAAACTATTTAATGGATGGTGGTATCTGAGAACACTATTGAGAGAGAGAGAGAGAGAGAGAGAGAGAGAGAGAGAGAGAGAGAGAGAGAGAGAGAGAGAGAGAGAGAGAGAGAGAGAGAGAGAGAGAGAGAGAGAGAGAGAGAGAGAGAGAGAGAGAGAGCGAGCGCGAGCGCAAGATGAGGAGATACGTAGCTGGCACTTTTTACAGCCCTTGGTGAGTGTCGACTTCATGCCTTCTGCAGGAGTAAAAAGATAGTGAGGGGAGAGAAGGGAAGAGTTGGCTGCAGTTCCATTTCTGTCGTAGCCATGGATGCTACACTGTACTGCAAATTAAATGGCCTCCCCACAGCAATAACGACATCCATATTTAAACTCTAAACAGAGCAGGGGGAAAAAAACCTGCATTACACTATAAATCCTGGGCTTCGAAAATCGCTAGTCCAGTGTCCTGGGGCTACTGCGTTTTCCAGTCGGGCTACAAAAATGTATAAAATTTGTTGAAACGGATCGTTGCTGAATGTTTTTTTTGCATGTGTTTCTAAGTCTTGCTGATTTAAACATTCAAGCGTTTTAAACCTTTCAAGCACATGAAGAGGCTTGTGTGGTGTTTTCTGTGTACACACACAAAACATGCAAACAGAATTGATTCCTCTTTCATGTATCCTTGCGCTTGAACGCATGCCCAAAATCATCTTTTTGGCTAGTATTCGGGTAAACAGTCATCAGTCATTTATCTCTAAAAGAGTAAAGTAAGAAAACCGCATGTGCATTATTAGATTGGATCTGCGCATTCGTTCTTAAAGTGACAGCAGCCTATTTAACACCTGCTGCACCATAAGCGCCACCTGCTGTCAGAGAGACATTTGAGTGTAATTCAGCCTATCTATGCTTTGTTAAAAAAAAATTATGTACCGTATAGGCCCGAATAGAAGATTCATTGGAAATACATATGGAGAAAAAAAAAGAAAAAAAAAAAAGTTGTCTTATATTCAGGTTCTAGACTATGACATGTCAACAATACACCCACAACAATAGGTGCATGTAAAATGAGCATGCCAAGAAATCCACTATGTAATGTCTGTCCATGTTAGAAGACTGCAAGTGAAAAAAGAAAAAGCTTACAGCGACTACAATAAAATTTCACTTCTACTATTAATTAAATTTTGGTAGGCTACTATAGCCTAATTGTTATATAGTAAACAGTAACATTTTTATTAAGATTTATTTTACTATTTTTTTCTTATGCTCATTAAGCCCACATTTATTCAATGGAAATAAAAACAGTACTATTGTGAAATATAATTACAATTTAAGTTAAAGTTTTTCTATTTTAACATGCTTTAAAATATAATTTATTCATGCGATGCAAAGCTGAATATTTATTCATGTGTGTATGTATGCGTTTATACGTGCATATTGTCAGTTACAGATTATCAGCTGTAGAAAGGTCTATTGCAAATATTTGTGATATGATATAAATGTTTTATAAAAACATCTCATAACATCTGTTGGACACTCGCGGCCATGCTTTCAGAAGAAGAAAGAAAAAAAAAAAAAGAAAAAAAAAAACACACTTTATATGCACACTTGCACTTTGTCATTACTTTTTCTTTTTTTTTATGCCCAGCATAATAAAGGTTCAGGGTCATTATTTAACCGTACTGAAGGACGAGAGCGAATCCAAGCACAGAGTTAAGAGAGGTTAAAATAATTTCCCCTCCGCAACCATCTCTTGCTGCAAGGCACGCCTTTACTGCCTGTCAAAAATATATTAGACCGTCCTTAGTGATGAAAGCCATCGGCAAACAGAGGAATTCCCATATATGGCACATCGTTTCAACCCACTGTGTTCGTTTTGTAACAGAAGGCAACTACATGAATGCAGGAAAAATCCCTAATGCACATGAATACATTTCCTTGCCAGCAGATTGGATACCAACCAGGAGCGAGACGCTCCAGCTATTTTAGACAATGCAGCTATTTTTTTTTTTTTATAACCTACATATTCAAAACCCCTCTACCTACCCTCCACCATACAAAGCAGACAACAGAAGGTCACACGTAAGCTGACCCTCTACACAGCTGGAATACAGGCTTAGGGCATTAGCAATTTACTTTATACTAAAGTAGTAAGTCACGCAAAGCTGTGCAATACAGTCGTTTTACCAGTAACGAGTGTTTTAGGCACAAAGTCTCAATTACAAAATAATTGTATATAGGACTGGGCGATAAATAGATAATGATAATTATTGCACAATATAAATTTCTGTATAAACGATAAGAGTTCAATAAATGTTTAATATAAATGTTTATGTGGCAAAAGCGCTAGTCGTTTGAAGCGCAGCGTTTTCGATATTCGTGTCACTTTATTATATTAATGTAGACATGCATTAAATGTATTGAAGGAGAAGTAACGGAATATAAGTACAGTATTATGTGATTAAACTATAGCATTTATGCAGTTACACTAAATGTATTTAGACTACCGTTTTTCATACAAATACATAGAAACCATAATTCATTTTTACTCTAGTATTGAAGAGCTATATGTGTGATTTTTAACTGTGTTTATCATAATCTAAATGTTACTATGGAAGACCAATGGTTAATTATATATATAAAAAAAAAACTTAAAAAAATAATTTTCACCATATAAAAATGAGGTTGCTACAATTTTACTGATATTACCGTTTTTAATAATGAACATAATGCATTCTAACCCAAGCTACTATCAAATGTGTATTTATAACATTACAAATAATGTTACATTATTATTAATATTATGAGGTAACACAAACCTGTTTCTTGATTTGAAACTATATTACTCAGAACATGTAGAACTAAGAATTTTTTTGGCTTATTATTTTAATTTATTTTGTTAAGGAAAAATGACTAGAAAAGTGTAAAGACTTCAAAAACGTGAAGTGTTTGTCATGTTCTGACCATAAATAATAGTTTAAAACCACAATTAACCATCAAAGTTTTATAACTTTCACATTGGAGCAAAAATCTGCCTTTAAACTTGAAAGAAGGAAAAATGTGACATTAATCGTGACAGTTATCGATATCGACTGATGTGAAAAAAAGTGTGATCATTTTATCCATATCACCCAGCTACCTGTGCAGTAACAGATGTGCGATTACACTTTCACACATACATCATCCAAAAGTTTTACAAAATATGAAAAGCTAGCAGCTTGCATTTAACAATCAAGGACAAAAACAGACCTTGCCTCGGTACAAGTGAGGGAAGTACACAAACCATAATCGTTTGTAACTGCCCCTCAAATGGAATTATTAAAATGCGCCTATGTTTTGTTCATGTAATCCATGTTTGGATTGAGGTTGGAATCCATATAGGGCGACTACTGGCGGGTGTCAAATCAAGGCAATTAAAACCGTTTGAAAAAGACGAGGAAGGGAGGAAAGAGACAGAAAGAGAGACGGATGTGACTTTTTGGAGACGTGTTATGCTTCGACTATCTTTAGCCCCCGGTGAGACTCTGAGGCTTTTACTCATTACCCCTCCTCTTCCCTTCACTTTGATTTCCTTCACCAGTCTTCCCCTGTACGCAGCGTGTCACACGAGGGCCGGGCCTGCCCCCTGCGGGGAGAGGTCAGTCTGAAATGTCGGTGGGATGACGCGTTACCACAGGGACCAAGATGAACAGATTTGAAAAACTAATGAGGATAGCTAACATTTCTGTCAGCTTGTCACTGGCCCTGCCAAGGCGGGCATGAGATATAAAGCCCCCAGTGATTCGGCATGAAAAACATCTATGTGGAAAATAAAACGCCACAAGAGATGCGGCCTATTTATCGGCCACGAATACGGTCGCCGCAAACAGCCACGACAATGCAGATTTCTCGTGAAGTCCATCAATAAGACACCATATCCAGCTGTTTCGCATTTCCCCACCGAAGCAACACTTAACCTTGAGCTCGGAGGAGTTGCACTCTTTGGCTGAGCTTAAAATGTGATTCACGGTTGTGACTGCCCATACAAATGCAGTGATTCCCTGGCTGCGGCATTGTAAACCCAGCAGCCTTGCTGCATTTGTCCCGCACTATAAAGTGGAAGTTTGACTCCTGTCTGACACTTCACAAAAAAAATATGAAGCATAAAAGATAAAAGGGCTGTGACACACTCGCTTGGATCAAGCAGTCATGACAGAGACTTCAGTTGCATTCCCACATAAATAGCGATGGTGCTGACTATCGATTAAAATTTATTCCGTTTTGACATCAGCTTGCATGTCGGAATCAGAACAGAAAGTTTTTTCCCCCTTCAAGTGTGTACTAACTATTTGCGGAAGTGACACTTTATTTTTTCTGCTTTGTGGGTGGCTATGGCACTTTTGATTAGTGATCCGTAAAGCTATATATTATTATAAACCCAGATACTCATCTGGTATAATTAGAACGTTTCAGGCTCATGTTGAAGGGTGCGGCTCGTCAATAAGGGAACTGACAGACATCCTACAAATATCTAATGATCTAACAAATAAGGGTAAATATTTAAAAACTTCTATCACACGGAACTATCGTGGTTCTCACAATATCTACAGATTATGCATAATAATGGAAACGTTGCTCACAGCAAGTGATTTGAAGTCTGACAGTAATTGTCTTGAAATCTGTTGAAGGCGGCGAATTTGTTACAAAAGCGATGCTTTGATGGGGATGAATTTAGAGATGCAACTTTTCTGCAGCACATTCAAGCATGCTGTCAGCATACTAAAAACCTCCCGGAGAAGAGTCGTCTCTTAAATCATCCCCTTTCAAGCACAGCATCCTAAAATCTGAAAGTTAAAAAAAAAAAAAAAAAAAATTAGATAAACTGAGTGGTCGGCCAGCATAATCGGTTAGGCTGTCTATCCTGACTCATCTCTTCATTTCATTTAGTCAGACAAAACATCTCACATTTAGTTTCATGTCAGTGACAAATACTTCAAAAGCAAGTCCGTGCACAAAATCAATTTTGGATCAGGACTGGTCTGTGCAATAAACCCCTAAAGGGCTTATCTGTATGATAAAAAACGTCAACAAATGTCTTAATCAAAGACAACAAACCTACAATCACCAGTGTGCTCTCTTCGAGATGCCACGTTAAACAAAAGAATAGCTAGTCTGGAGGAGTACAAATAATGTTCCATCATTTGTTTTGAAACAATTCCAGAATTTAAAATCTGCAACAGACGAGGGACAGTAATTGGCACTTTATGGAGCAGAAAACAGGTGCCTACCTCAATCAGTTTGTTGGCGTGCTCACGGAAAACTTGGGCATATTCCTTCACCTCCTTTTCATTACCATTCTTGGCAGCCTCGATCAATACCAGCAGTGGAACATTGGTCTCCAGAAAAGAGTCCGACACGTGGTCCATCACAGCCTTCCGCAGCTGAAATTATGAATACGCAAACACACAAATCTTTAGCTAGCTTATGATCGCTCAGAGCACCTCGGTTTGGTGTATTCATTTTTAACGTGCAATGTAAACACAACATGCATCTAAAGGACAGGGGTGATTTATTATTAAGGAGAAGGACATAAAGTATTCTTGTTGACACCTATAATCAAAATAAATGTGATTCTGTGCACTGCTTCAAGGTGAACAGACCTGTCTGCGCAGGTCACGGGTCTTCTTAGTCATCCTGTCGATGGCCGTGTTCAAGGCATCGCTCTTCTCCTTACGTCCAGCCTGTGATAGAAAACAAACAGGAGAAAATATACTTAGTCTCATTTAAACTTGTTACAGTCTGGGAAAAGGATAAACGACAGGTGGGAGTTAAAGCTGAGGACTGAAAGGACAAGACAAACTTATAAGATATGATGGATAAGATGCATTTTCTACAGAGAGAGAAAAAAGTAAAACAGCATGAGTCACTCGGATGGTTATAACCCCCTGTGGCAAACATTTCATTTCATTCTTGAAAACTTTGTAGGGGTTTAGATTCCTTTACCCCCCTTTGGCGATTATTGTTTCGTATGACTAACGTGACTTGTGCTACTGTCAGGAGGCACCCGCCCACATTCTTTCACCGATACATTTTTCAGCTCGAAAATCCAGAGTTTTTGTCTGTCACTTTCTCGAGCTGGGCTTAAGCAGCCCGTGAAATAATTCATGACACAAATAGCTCTCCTGCAGTGCGAGTACAAAAAAAAAAAAAAAAAGGATGCAAGGCAAAAAGGCACACTTAAAGATTAGACACATTCTTTTGAACTGGTGTCCGATTCTTCCATCCCCAACCTTCAAGGATTAAAATGTAAGCAAGGCACTTACATCTTCAAATAAAACCCATTATGTGATGGGTCAGACAGCTTAACAATACAGAAAGTTCAGAGGAAGGTAGGCAGGAGAAGTTAAGCCTGGTCAAGCGGAGTTCACAAGTTATCCAACACAGTCATTGCAATTGATGTCTGAGATAAATCTGAGCAATTTCCACACTTTTCAAACTGTCTACTTCTCTAGCGCTTCAAGTCAGGTTGGCTAGTGTTGGGAGAGCAGATCTCGCTCACATGCCCCTGACAAATTGCTCATGTGCAGTGGGTAGGTAAATCTCCAGCACAGGGGAAAGCCTGGGGGAAGGCCGTCACAGGGGCACAAGCAGCAAAAGCGTGACAGTCAATGAAATATGGCAGTGGCACTGGCAGTTCAGGCCCCCTCCTACATCCTCACCCCATTGGGTGGTACATGGTAGAAGGCGAGTGAGCGCCATCGGCCTTAATCCCCTACTGATTTTGTGCCAGTCGGATGAAAGCACTTGAGAACAACATAGACTCTCCAGTGTAATAGTGAGGGACTGTCAATTCTAAAATCACTAACCTTCAGTTGAGCTGCTCAACAAAATTACCTAGATTAGTGCAAATGGTACATTCATCTACAGCGTAACTAAGAAAACTCGACGGATATTACCTATATGATCGCATGTTCCCCCAGAGGGTGAATGACTTGGATCACTCAATATTGATTTTTCTCTGAGCAGCTCCACTTAATTGGCCAGTCATTTGATTCCTCACACTAGTTTATGTGGTGTTTTCACACATGATGCTCGGGTAGAGCTGTGCTTGCAGCATGAACAAATCTCCCCACAGAAAAGATTTTAAAACAGTCTTCCTCAGCAGAGACATCCCTTGAGGGCAGATTACACACCAGTGAGAAACGTATCTGTAAAAAAGTAATATGACCTATGGAGAAAAATGACAAACAAATAAATCATACACACACAAAATGGCCCAGGTCATTTTAGAAAAGTGACCACCCCAAAAAAAGAAACACAGATGTTCAAATCAAGCGCAGTAGGCACAATGGCACGAAAGCAATTTTAGCACAACCTACAGGCACCATGTGCACAGGAGGAAAAAAATAAAATATAAATATAGGGATGTGCCAAACTGTACACTTGGAAAATTAACTATAAAGTGGATTATCTGAATGAAAAAAGATTTGTATAAATTAGGGTTGGGCATCTAAGGTATAATGCCGATCCGATACGCATCTCGATACAAAGTATCCGATCCGATATATTAACGATACATTTGTGACATATTGCGATACAATACGATACACACCCATATCACGATACGATGCGATAATTCAGCACTAACTAATTAGATCAAGTTTATGTGGTGATGTGAAAGAGGATGCGGTGCCAGTGAATGAGTTTGATTATTTATTAACCAAGTAAAACCAAGACTTTTATATATATTTATTTATTTATAAATATATTAGACAGATTTAAAGCTCCTGAATTCTTTAATTCAGACATTCTAAACAACTACAGAGTACTTTTTCTAAAGTAAGTGAACCTGCCAAACAGAACAACAGGGAGATGCCAAAATACCACTCACTAAACCTGTCCATTTGAACTGGACTGACCGAATATCTACTGTTTGTATCCATCATAAAATGAACATACAAATGAAAAATACAGCAAATACATACTATATCTGTTGATGCTGTTGCTCATATGTGCATAAACACCACTGACCCTTACAAGATCCACCTCTATGGGTGAGCATCCATTATAAAACACTCACAAGACATTCATTTTGACAACTATGCAAATATTTTGAAATTTCACACAAAAATACTATGGATCAGAGCCCCGAAAGCATGACTAGTTCATGAATCAACAGCGGACTTATGCGTGCCTAGACTCCGATATGCAAGAGTGTCATTGTTACTATTACTCTGATCGTCTTTACTTTTACATTAGTGCGAGGGTTTGTTTCATGCAGTCAAGAGATGAAGTAGAGACCCGTTTTTCCGCGGGGGTATAGGTTACTTTTATGTGGGCTTTTGCTGGTGGGAGTGGGACAAAATAACATACATTTCTGCAGGAGCGGGACAAAAAAATCAGTCCCTTGCAGGTCTCTGATGATGTTTGCGTGCCGCGGTTGAAAGTTTTGAGCCGCCGTTCAGTCTGTATGCGATGAGGCTTGCTGCGCCGAGTCCAAAGCAATCAATCACAGAACACGAAAGAGGCCGTGCTTTGACCATTTTAGGATAAAACTTAAGTTAATTTTAAGCCATCTCGCGGGCCACCGGTTGAGAATCCCTGCTCTATGTGACTTTCTGGACACGCCCCGGTCTCTGTAGTGTTGTGATAGGCTACATCATTCACGCAGCAGTGAAGGGAGACGTGCTTGAGAAACAGTTCAGAGGGGAGAAAACAATCTAACAATATTTTCCACTTTCTAAATAATAAAAGTATTGTATGTCTACTAATAATTATAAAGAAATAAATCGGGATTTACCGATGCAGATATGTTAGAAACGATGCATCGCGATACAAATGCCAATTTGTATCCGATGCGCACTTTTTAAACCGATGCATCGCATTGTTAACATTTTAAACCGATGCACCGAGTGAATCTGGGAATCTTCCCATCCCTAGTATAAATGGATTTAGAGTCACGTTTACTTTTAGGTACCGATGGCTGTATTCAAAAACGGAAGAGGCAATCTAACATAATTGTAAAAAAAGTTACTTTTTAACTAGGCATGAGGTCCTAAAGACAACTCATACTGTGAGATTCTGAAAAAAAGTCACGTAATGCAAATAGTCCAACTACAACAGACCAACAATTACACATAATAACAGGAATAATTTTTCACAGCAGGCGATTTGACATCTAGCAATAATTGTCTTGAAATTTATTGAAAGCAGAATGTGTTACAAAAGCAGTGCATTGATGGCGGTAGCGGCATAGTTTTGAAAGGATGGATTTAGAAAAGTGTCTTTGCAGTGGTCTTGAGTTTCAAGTCTGAGAGCAAACAAAAGTTGACTAAATGAAATCTGTTTATCATAAATAAATATGAAGTATATAAAAACAATCTAAAAAAAAATCTGGATTAAAACCCATCCAGATCAAAATGGATTCTGATTTGCAAAAACATCCCTTTTCATACATGTTTAGCCAGTAAGCCTGATAGGCTGTCATCCAACACATCAGGCTTGATTTCATTAAAAAAGGAATGGTTTCATTTCCATTCCATTACATTCAGCAAACCCACATGAAGAGAAATTATCCAAAAGACAGGGGAGCAGAGAAAAATGCAGACAACAGCTACGTTGTGCACGTCTTATGTTTAGTGGAATCTCCTGTGGGGCTATGCAGTGTGAATGCTCTATTAAGTCCAGCATTCAGACTCTGTCCCCACCACCGCAGATCGACAAGAGTATAAAAGGTCTCTGTGACGTCGGTTTCCTTGTGACGCGTTTCGTGTTGAAAACCTGAACGAGTGAAAGGGAGAGAGAACGGAAGGAATAATCTGACTGCAAGTAATCGTATGTCAAATTAAGTATGAGCTTCCTGTGCCAACATAATTATATTGTAAATTCATTCATTAACACTTAATTGAACTAAAGACCTAAAAATAATTTGAAATCACCTAATATGTTTTAATTTACTACTGCAAAGTAGTAAAGCACCTAGCTTCATCACAAAAAAAAAACTAATATATATATATATATATATCATACATACACACAATATAGAAACTGACCAGACAGGAAGCAGACGAGGAGATTTAATGTAATTGTTCATTTCGACTGTGAACTACCGCAACACGTTGCAGTTATCAATATTCTGACTGTGACGAACCAGAGGAAAAAAAAGTAAGGGAGGGGGAGGGTGCGTTGAATCAAACGCCAAAGCACTGTGCAAGTGTGCAAGGCGGAAAGTGAGCGAGCCAGGGAGCGAACCAAAGCGCGCATGAGAGAGAGAGAGAGAGGGAGAGGAAGAGAGAGAGAAACTGCACTGATGATCGACGCCAGCCTGCCACCACTCTGTAGCAGTGAGTGGCTGCAACAAAAGCACAGAATAACATCTCAGCTCCTCTCCTCTGCTCTGCTTTTCCCCTCACTGCATCTCCCCTTCCTCGGTGCCGAGACTCCACACAACACAGCAGAGCCACACGGAACTGGCGTCGCAAGTGCAGCCTCAGCCTGCCATCAACAAGTTAGGGATGAAGGACCTCGAGCCGTGAAAGAGGAATGCGTGATCTTCAATTAACCAATTGAGCTGACATCATTGCGGTGGAAAAGGAAAGAGGCAGCTAAGGGACGGAGGGGATCTGCTCAACGGTGCTGCTTTGGATGCAAATCATCAACTTCAAATTTAAGGATTCTTGGAAGGCAAATAATGCTTGTCTATTTTTAATCTGGGAATTGAATAGCAGGACCGAAAAAAGGACAGACCGGAAAGAGAGAGAAAAAACAGCATCCCAGGACATGGAATTCCTGAATTCGGTTCAACTGGGGGGGCTCAGCACTTCTTTATTTCTGAAGAGCTTGATTCCTTTTGTATTTACCCAAAAGGCTTTTTTCCCTTTGGATTTCTCTTCCATCTGGCTGCTCCAAAAGTCTGCGGAAAAAGACAGTTGAATGCAGCCTCCGATGTACACAAAAGAATGGGTAAGTTAGCCCTTTTATTCACAGAGTCTGGACCTGAATAGGCAATGTAGTGAATAGGAGGGGGGACAGTGGCTGGCAGGGTCTCTAGAAACATCTATGCATTTAAAAAGCTGCTTTCCTTTTTTTTTTTACTTAGTAGACTTGTAATATTTAACAAGCAGTAATTTGCAGCAGGGAAATAAAAGATGACTGACAAGCCACTTATAAAAATGACTGGGTAAAAATGTTTTTCATTATTTTTTTTAAATACAACCTGCAAATAAAATGCTAATATTGCAGTTCAAACATATGGATGAATAATTAATGTACTTGAGTAACCATAACTATCAGTGCAAGTCATCGAACATTCCCCTTAAACATTTTAATAAATCTTGGATCAACAAGCAGATTGCTTTGAATATGTTGACAAATACAGAGAGTGCGCATGATAATGAAAAAAAAATGTTTCTGTGTACTGCAGAGATTAGATTTCCCTCCCCCCGGTTTATTTTCTTATCTTTAAACCCACCCAGGTTTCCATTCAAGGTGGCCATTGGTGGGACAAGCACCAGCGGCACTTTGTGTGATCAGCATGCTACTGTGCCTCCCTCCTGTGTCATGCACAACCTGCCCCCAGAAATGCCGATGTGAAGACCTGCAGTTTTACTGCGACACGCAGGGGCTCCTGGCGCCCCCAGACGGTGTGGATAAAGGGGCCCTTGGACTTTCGCTCAGACACAACAGCATCAGCGAGCTCAGCTCAGACCAGTTCTTTGGCTTCACCCAGCTCACTTGGCTTCACCTGGACCACAACCAAATAACCACCGTGCATGAGGATGCCTTCCAGGGGCTGTACAAGCTCAAGGACCTTAACCTGAGCTCAAACCGCATCACCAAGCTGCCAAACACAACCTTCATCCACCTCATCAACCTGCAGATCTTGGATCTCTCTTTCAACCAGATGACAGCTCTGGAGCCCGAGCTCTTTCACGGGCTCCGGAAACTCCAGATCCTGCACCTGCGGTCAAACTCACTGCGCACGACACCCGTGCGGGCCTTCTGGGACTGCCGGAGTCTGGAATACCTTGGCCTGAGCAACAACCGGCTCCGTAGCCTGGCCCGGAATGGCTTCGCTGGGTTAATTAAGCTGCGGGAGCTCCATTTGGAACACAATCACTTGACCAAGATTAACTTGGCGCACTTCCCTCGTCTGGTTGCCCTCCAGTTCCTTTATCTCCAGTGGAACAAGATCAACAATTTAACATGCACCATGGAATGGAAATGGACAACTCTGGAGAAACTGGATCTCACCGGGAACGAGATACGAGTACTCACCCCCGACGTGTTTGAGACTTTGCCCAACCTCAAGATCCTGCTGCTGGATAACAACAAACTGACCAGCCTCGACACCCAAATTATGGATATGTGGAAGTCCCTAAATTCCATCGGGCTGTCGAGCAACCTATGGGAATGTACCAAACGGATCTGCAATTTGGCCACTTGGCTGAGCACCTTTAAGGGTCGGTGGGAGCATTCCATCCTCTGCCACAGTCCTGAGTACGCGCAGGGCGAGGAAATACTGGATGCAGTTTACGGATTCCAACTTTGCCAAAATTTCTCGGCCCCGGTCGTACTGACCAGTACCAGCACGGAGGCCATGCTCCCTGAGATCACGAGCTCCCTGTTCGGAAATATGCCTACCCCTACGCAGGACTTCTATGCAGAGGATTTTGGGAGCTTTACGATTGTCACTACTACCACCACCACCACCCAACCCCCACGCACTGCCCTCGCTACTACCATGACGGTGGAGGGGGCAGACGTTACTGAGGACTACTCGGCGATGGACAACACATTGCTGACCCAGAGGGTCATCATTGGAACTATGGCTCTGTTGTTTTCCTTCTTTCTCATCATTTTTGTAGTGTACATATCGCGAAAGTGCTGCCCTCCCACTCTGAGGCGGATCCGCCATTGCTCGGCCATTCAGAACCGGCGACAGATGAGGACCCAGCAGCGGCAGCCAATGGCGGACCTAGCCACACAGGTGCCCTATAACGAGTACGAGCCCAGTCACGAGGAGGGCGCGCTTGTGATCATCAATGGCTACGGGCAGTGCAAATGTCAGCAACTGCCTTACAAAGAGTGTGAAGTATAAACTCTATTTATTCCTGCAGTTTCTGGGTTTAACCATATGTCCATTTCAAAAGATACAGGGTTTGCTTTTGGACTTTTTTTCCCCTTTTCAGTTTGTACGAAGAAGAATATTTCTTTGAAATTGTTAGCTTTGGAAATCTATGAAAGCTTGAGATGACTGGGATGAATTTGAAAAAGAGGAAATATAGAGAAATCCACAAGTTTATTTTTGTAATACAAATGCAAAGGTTCATATCTAGCTGGGGCAATCAATCTCAGCAGAGGAAGGTTGGATGTGTCACTGCATCACCAGTTTGTGTACTATGTATTCTGCAGCACAGAGGAGATGAGAAATCTATAGCCAAACAGCCTGGAACCCTGTGCTCCAGAAAACCGTTTATAAAATGACATATCTTCTGATAAATGGTGAAATTTTATTTCATGGAAAAATAGTGTTACATATGCTGAGCAGTGCAAATTTAAAAGGATTTTAAAAAAAAACAAAGACTTTGGTGCACGTTAGCAACACTATAGATCTCACTCACATATTCACTTTTGGGGAGAGGAAACAAAAAAAAAATCAGATGGACACAAAGCATATTTTTTAAACTCACATTTTCTAAATTCAAAACAAGTACTGTTACAAATTGAGCCACATAATGAAATTTAGATTTGAACAGGGAATTCAATCCACTCGCATTTGGCTTCCTTATGTGGCAGAAATGATCGTTTCACTTTGATCGAGTCTTAAATTTGAACTAATGAGAACACTTAACTGCCTTCCCGTTTCTGCATTTGGTTAAATTCAATAAACTGTCCACTTCCTTGAAATCTTCAAGCCTAGCACTTTGTGTGAAAAGGTTAATGTCCAATATGGCTCGGCACTGGTTTTAACAAAATGTCTGAACGAGCTCCCTCTTTTACGACTTCAGCAGGGATTTACTAAATGTTAAACAGAGGCAATTGCTCAATTATCATTGTCCATATATTCTTACATAAGATGGCTCCGAACACTGACATCCTCACTGTGATAGAACAATGCTGCTTAGATCACTGCATCATTAATTAATGGTAGAGACCTTCAAACGATGCTAGACGAATGAAGCAAACACCAGCGATAACTACTTCCTAGGGAGAGGGGAAGAACTACAAAAAGGCGGCATGCAGAGGACACTGACAATTGCCTCCTAAAAATACATGCGTACGCTTGCCGTCGCACTGTTCGAATGCAGCAAAGAGCATAATCACACCTGACAGCTTCAACATTGGGTCAATTAAGCCTGGGGAAAATGAATCTAATAGTCTGTCACCCAAAACCTCTGCCCTGCAAGTTTCAGCCTCCTTAGCCAGTACAAAAGCAGGACTCAAAAAGAGAGTTATTACTTCATAGCCTTGCTCCTTTTAGCCCATAAAAGACAAAAAAAGGCAATTTTTCGTCCGTGCAAGAAATATCCAAAGGTTCATACGAAGGAGGATAAAGAAACAGAAACAGAGAGAAAAGCTGAAGTAAAGCGCAGCGCAGCTCTCAGGAGAGCATGCAGAAGACGGCAGGAGGCTGGGTCAGGAGACATTTGTATGCAGCACTGAGAGGACAGACATTAGCATCAAACTAAAGCCGCTGCTGCAGTAGCTCTTTGTGTTGCAATCAGGAGTTGGGGGCTGGGATGCACAAGGGGGTACAGGGAACACAAACACTGGTTAGCATTTAATTGAAGTCAATGAGCATCTTAGGAGTCACAGAATGAGGCTAAATCAGGGTACAGAAAGCATTAGAGAAAAAAAAAAGAGATGCATGACAAAACGGTGACTGATAACACCCTGGGCAAGAGCCGGAAAGCTGAACGCCACCCTAGTTTTGCAGCAACAAGGCTTATTGCCTCATTGCTGAAAAAAAATTAGTCATCAACTACATTGCTTAAAAAACAGCTAAAAATAAAACACATCATAGGCAGAGGTTTTTAAAGAAAAGCTCAAAATCTGAGAAATTACCACATTTGTCACCTACTTAACGGTAGCAGAAAAAAAAACTAAACTTAGGTAATTATCCAATACTGAAATTAAGCATACCTGAGGAGATTGATTAAAGTTGTCCTCTAGAGGGTGCTGTAAAATACCATGAGTGAGGAACAGCTGCTTAAATTGTCTCCAACCGTGCAAAACACTCTTATGTTGGTAAAAACAAACAAAAAGGGAATGGAGGTCTGTGTAGCTGATCTTTTCTGTGCAGCCAGAGGTGTAGCTAGGAAATATCAATCCAAAATGCATTTCATCAAATGCTGTTGGACTGAACGAGGAAAAGTACAGCTTACGTTTACTGAGCCAACAACCTCCAATGGTGTGGCTTTGTTTTGGATTTAGTGAAGCTGACCTTTGCTTTCTGCATTCCTCAAAAACACCTTGCATGTTTAAAAAAAAAACATGAACATCAGCACCATCCCAAAAAAAAAAGAAAAAAAAAAAAAAAAAAGGAAAGAAAAAAAGGACAAGCCTCACCATCCTGATCTGATAGTTTAGGCACATACGGTGGGGGACAATGACTTTAATGACAAACACTGTAATCTGTTTAAACTATCAGCTTATAAGCAATCACAAAAACCACTGAACATGAATCCATTTGCACTCCTGTAAACTGTTTTTTGGGGGGGAGGGATATCTTGCCATAAGCTGAAGTCCTGCTGCTCACTCTGGCCAAAAAGCCCCTTTCAAATCACAACCCAAAAACTTCTTTGTGCAAAAATGAATGCTTCTCACCCTCCTCTCCCCAAAACCCCCGCTTTTTCCTTTTGTATTGTAATATGTACTATTTCATATCTGTATAGTGGGTAAAGATGTGGCCAACTGAAAAGATTTTTTTTTTCCTTAAGACGTATATTTTTAAATAAAAATGTTACAATTTATAAACGCTTTGGTCTAATATACTCTTTAGGTACCCAAGGTCTTGCCTTTCAAATATCTTCTACACAAAGGAATGGAGAAACTCTATCATGTATCAAACGTGCTGAATACAGAGATGGCTGAAAGGCTTTTAAGCATGGTGCACTCAGGGTATTTGGTCTGGGCTTCAGGCAAGGTGCCCTTCTGAAGTAAATGGCTTCTGATATCATTAACATTATCATAACCCGGCACTCACCTGCCCTTCTAAACCCAGATAACAACCTGCCTGAATGACTGGCATCAAACGCAACAGCACGACCGAGATTCCACTCTAGCCCAAGGCAGAATACTGTTTGAATCGGTTTTAAAATGCTATTATAAACACAAAATGATTGACATTGGTTGAAAATGATTATCTAGCCCACTGGTTCTTGATTTAAATCCGATCTAAATAGCGGTAGGTCGGGTGGACGGTGGCAGAAAAGCAGCACAAGTTTCGCAGGAGAATTTCATGTGACCATTACTTTGCTCACGTGAAGTGCCACATATATACATATCCGTCTGGACAGGTTTTTCCATCTCCATTCCTCAGAGGTTTTTTGGTGAGCAGAAAACGTAAAATGGTGCTGATGCATGACACCACCAGTGGGAAATTACTGAGGTCTCAGACGCTCTAGAAATACTCTTCCAAAAATAAATGGAATGAAAAGGCAAGTTAGTCACTCAGAACCCACACTACTGATTTTCATCCAAAATGGTATTATTCGGAGAAAATAATTCTGCAAAATCTTTGGCCAAGGGGTGGAAGAATTGTGCTCATACAGAAACTGCAAAATCTAAAAAAACTAAAATATAAATATTAAATACACTAAATAAAACATAGGTACAGTGATTTACCCCATAGCATTGCAGCTGCAGCCTCTGTGGAGGTTTCAAAAAGTGTGAGGGTGGCAGCAAGCATATGCCACAACAGCTAGCCGCCGGTGTTATATACTGTGCATTGCACAAGCACTGCAGGGCAAGCTGGAAGAAAACCAATTTCCAGTGCAGAATGAAGGGGACCAAAAACATAAATAATACCCTGACTGTTACTGTACGCCTAACCTTGGGAGTCCAATACATCAGGCAGAATGAATATCCGCTTTTACGTAGCCATTTTAATGCTTTTTCTATAAATAATACATTCATCTATCCAAACACTTGAACGACAATACTGTGTGTGTCATCCGTGATCACTGCCTCAGAGTTTAAAGACTTTATATCTTTTGTAAATCTCAGGATCTTGTTACCCAGACGATAGAATTGATTTTAATGATTTTACTGCAGGCGTAAGCTAAAGAGGAGAAGCGATTGGTCGACTCCCTCCGGGCAGCTGTTGACCACTGGTTCACCGATGCTGCTCCCACTGAGAAAAAAGGAAAGTTGTTGGGGAAGGCTGAAGCTGAACATGATTTATAGAGGACAGCCATTTCTTGGCCAGACGGAGTGTGTAAAAGAAAAGGCTTTGTGACTACAGAGGCTTCAGATGCGGCGGCTTTCTAAGGCTTTTCACTCACTGGGAAAGGAAGCTATTAACTCCAAAGGTCACTTTTTAATTTGGTTGCGGCCCTACATGGCAGAGGTCTGTCCCAGTCTGAGGAAATGAAAACAGAAGTGATTTAACTTGAGATTTAAGTACACCAAGATAACCATAAGAAAGTGAGAGGATGTTGTGCGTCTCAACTTCGCGCTCCAACTGTACGCCGTGTTCCCAATTACGAAAGCTCGTTTAAACCCTGCAGGAAGTCACCGGCTACACACAAAAGAAAAGCCAACTGCGAGACCAGATGAAAACAGCCTAATACTTCTAGAGGATTTCTTATTGTACCACGGCAGTCGCTCCAAATGTTAATTTGCTCCCTCTGTTTTTAAGTCCACGAAAAAGAGGCTTCTTTTTCTCTCTGCATCATTTCCTTAGAGCTCAGGGCTCTCAGGAACCACAGAGGATGAATGGACACCTCTCTTCAAAACAAGTCTCTCAAAATGAACTATATTAAAGCAAAGGGCCGAAGCTCCATTAGCCACCAAGGGTAGTCATCCCTCATCCACTCCCTGATCAAAGCGGTCAACAAAAAGGAAATGATAGCAAGAGGCGCAATGCGGCTCAATGAACCAGCCACCGACAAATAAAAGCATTTTTTCGTTAGATTCAGCTGAAGTGCTTCTGCCCTTGGACGTTAAGATGATACCAAATGTTGTGGTGCTAATTACTAGCTGCGCATGTCAAGCGCACAACCTCTATTCTGCAAAGGCTAAAAGATAAATAGGTTTTAGCTGACAGTATTTATTTTCTTTCCACATGTAATCAGACTGTGATGTTACATTAGCTAATTCCTTGCCTAAAAAAAAAATAATAATAATAATAGTAGAATGTGTGTGTATTAGAAATTAATGATTTTTAAATGTTATGTTTAGAGCTGTAGTTTATAATAACGCAGTGATGCAATGCATGGAAACAGATGCAGAAAAGATAACCAAGTTTAAAGAGCATTTAAATGCTCCAGAAAGAAAAAAGAACCAGCCATCACATTTGATTTCTACATTGTTAATGATGATGACCATCACTAGATGTGGACACGCAGGATTTAAATGACAAAACGCTCCATTTATCTCTCACATGGTTGCCAAGGAAACAGTGTTCAGCCAAACCGAATTTGTGTTCATTACCATCTAGGGTGTGACGAACAAAGACATTCATTATCCTTGTTCTGACCAGAAGTAACTTTATGCAGCCCTATTCATGAGAATGTCTGACACATCTAAGCATCGGAGGGAAGTAATACCAGATATCAAGGTGCACGCAGAGCTAATGCAATGAGTCAGAGCTAATCCACAGCAGCAGGTAAAGAAAAGAGCCCTAATAACACTGACATAGCTGTTCTTTGACTCGTCAATAGAAGTGACCTTCATGCTACAAGGCTTGGTAACAAAAGGAGTTACACAACCGAATAGAAAAGCATTTTCATGGCTAAAATACCATGCCATCAGAAACGAGCGGAGCTGAAAACAGCACAGAGAAGGCCTGCCACTGCCACCCACGAGGTCTTCGTAATCAAATATGATGCAAGCGTGCTATAATTACCCCTATCTGGATTCCATCACGCTTGCCCATTATTTCTCAGTGCCACAGGTGATACATCTGCATCGCACTCATCATTGACTTGCTGAATACAGTCAAGAGACCATGTGCACAGTTTAAGGAAATCCAATTATTGCCTTGAACCTTCTGAAGAGGTGCTCTTGAGAAGCAATCAGATATATCGAAAGAAAATTACATTGAGATCTTAAAGTTAAGGACCAGCCAGATGTTACAACTATAGCCCAGTTTTCCTAGTACCACTCCATGTTTATTCAATCAAAAACAAACCTTTTCAATCAGGCCAGAAGCAATAACACAACCAGGCATTAGAGAAACGCTAGCTGGAAACTCAACAACCTATGGGGTTCAAGGACTCGAGAGCTGCATATGTTTGAAGCATTTATTATGAGCTTCCAATTAATCTTGAAAACGCTTACCAGGGAGGATGCATCGATCTGGATTCTCGTCAGCAAACACCTCTAACATTTACAGCTTTCCACATTATAAAGTTGCTCTTTCCTGGAACCCAAAAACACATCTTGGACAGGACCGGACCGGACCAGACAAAATGAATTAGGTTTAGTCAGAAACCCATAAGAAGAGATATACAAGTGGAGGGAACTGCCAAAACCCTGTCTAGAGTCTAGCCAAACTAATTTCTTATTCAATTGTCATATATAGTTTATAGTGTAAAGGCCTGTTTACACCAAGGATGATAACCAAGATGACAACAAAGATGTAATTTTAAAAACTGTTCTCCACACCACAGCTAACAATACCATTGGAATCACTTTAAGACAACAAGTTTGAGGATTTAAAGCAGCAGACGCGCACGTGCTTAGAATAAACATATGCTATCATCCACTGGTGTGAATGTTGATAGACACTGCTTTTCAAAAGTTTGGGATCAGTAAAATTTTTAATGTTTTTTAAAGAAGTATTTTCTGCTCATCGAGGCTGCATTTATTTGATTAAAAATACAGAAAAAGAAACTGTAATATTGTAAAATTATAAAATTTAGCAATTTTCTATTTTATACTGTACATTTTTTTTTTATTCCAGTGATGCAAAGCTGGATAAAAAATTTTCAGCAGCCATTACTCCAGTCTACAGTGCCACATGATCCTTCAGAAATCATTCTAATGCTGATTTATTATCAATGTTGAAAAACTATTGTGCTGCTTAATATTTTTTTGGAACCTGTGATTTTACACTTCAATTCAATGTTTAGGGTTGAAAGAAATTAATACTTATTTAGCAAGGATGTGTTAAGTTGATTTAAAACAAAAGTGATAGTAAAGACTTAGAAAAAGAGTTCTACTTTGAATAAATGCCGTTCTTTAGAACTTTTTATTAGAATGCATATTAGAATGATTTCTGAAGAATCGTGTGATTCATTACTGAAGGCTGGAGTAATGGCTAATGAAAAGTCAGCTTTACATCACAGAAATTCATTATATTTTAAAGTATATTAAAATAGAAAATTGCAACAATATTTCATATGTACCCTGGACAACAAAACCAATCATAAGGGTTTTATTTTTTTCATTAAGATCCGAAATCTGAATAAATAAGCTTTTTATTGATGTGTGGTTTGTTTGGACAATATCTGGCTGAGATACAACCATTTGAAAATCTGGAATCTGATGGTGCAAAAAAATCTAAATATTATCATGGAACATATAATATCCAAATGATTTATGGCATAAAAGAAAATTCGATAATTTTGTCCCATACAATGTATATTGGCTATTGCTACAAATATGACCATGCTACTTAAGACTAGTTTTGTGTACCAGGGTCACATTATTTTTTCTTCTTGTTGCTTTCTGATTAAATTGAAGCATAACAGACGTCTTAAAAAAAAAAAAAAATACTAATCCAAAACTTTTGAACAGCACTGTAGTTTTCTTTACAGTCTTTGCTCTTGGTGTGAACAGGCCTTAAGACTTTGAGAAACGATGGAGTAACATAACTAAATAATTTTATGTGTTAAAAAAATATGCATAAAAGGGTCCATTTGCACAGCTAATTAGTGTTAATTTTGTTGACAAGACATTTGTTTTTTTTGTTTTTTAAGATTGTCAATGAGAAAAATTAGCAAACCGTTTTAATTTAATAATTAAAATGATGAATAAACGGCACTATAAACAATGCCAATAATGGTTTTAAAGTAAACACTATTCAACAATCAAATCATAAATGGCAAGTTTAATTGAATTAATTAAATGAAAATGCGTCGACTAAAACAATATGCCATTTTAAAGTGATTTTACTTTATGAATATTGAATATTATAGAAGATGTTATGTCAAAAGACAAAAAAGTATGTTTTTTAAAAAAGTAAAAATGAACAATAACAGCTAACATTCATAAGCCTTGTTAATTTCCCTTGAATAAACTTACAGCACTGCAGTTTATTTAGAAACATGACTTTTTCAACAGTGCCCCCTCACTAGAAACAGCTCAGTACATTATGTATACGAGGGTGACCTTTTCATTTCATACGCCTATACCTGTCGCAGGCAAGGAACAACATCGCGGCCGCTGAAACGTCACAGGTCTTATAAAGACACCTGATACATGCGCCAGAGAAGCCGCATGATAGCCACTCTTCAGTATTCAAGAGAGGGGTCCGCAAAACTGGACAACATGTAGTTACTAAGCCTCGGCTCAGGATTGAGGGGCAGAGAATGGGGCATGTCAAGCTTTGCAGCGTTCATCTGTCTTCACAGAGCAATCAGTTGTGGCATCCAGTCGCTGTTGGCAAATCGTACAGAGCGGTTAATAAACATGGCATGCTATCTGTCTTCATACTGTCAACTTTAGGCTGAAGCCTGCCGTGAGGCCGATTCCAAGGTGGGTTATTGAACCTCCAGGGTTTGAATACCAATGCTCCCTTGTTCACGGTGGGGATCTTTTCTCGTCCTTCGCACTGTCTGCTCTGATGATCTATAAAAATGAAAAAGCGGTGTCACCGGCAAAAGGTGACAAGATCTTTTGATTTATTAAGAAGGTTTCAACACAAATGTATGCAACCGCCCATGCGCCCTAATTACCTGGGGAACGATCCTTGGCCGCTTTGAATACAACCTCATACGTCAAACTACCAGAGCATATCTCTGACACAGCGGCACCTCTGCAAGAGTTTTTAGTATCCCGGACGACGATGAGAGAAGACATGAGCACGACTTAATGCTTCAATCATTATTAAATCTTACAGAGAGAAAGTTCTGCTGTGCAAGGTGAAATCTAATTTCTTAAAATGTTCACCTCCTGCCCTTTCAATTTTTAATTCATTAATATTCATGCTACGACTGCTCCTTAGAGCCCATTCCAGCCAAAAGAAAAAAAGACACTACATATCGAAAGCCTAACATCTCTCCATAGAGGATAATGCAAGAATCTATTTTCGGCTTTTCGGTTTCAAACAACAAAAGATATAGCATGCACTAAGCATACAACAATAGCTAGCACTGTGTTAATTTCCAAGCTCATTTCAGAAAAAACACTTCAATGATATTGTTAAACTCTGTTAATAACACAGACCTTTCGCTAAACCCAATATAAAACGGTCGCCCTTGAAAACAAGCCACACATCATCACAATACGTCTGCGACGTATTCAAAAATCACAAGGACCAGCACAGGCTATTAACTTTTAATACGCCATTTGCAAAACAATCCTACAAAGTCGACGGCTTTAAATGTCTCATAAAACAAGCAGCTTACAAGATTTTTTTTATCTGAATGCTGTGAACAACAAGAGCTTGAGCATGTGTCTATATGAGCTAAATGGACATGTAATGCCACTCTGAGAAACAATGCAATCTTGAGGAAGACTGTAAAAGAGCCAGCGTGACAGGAATCAAACCTGTGGGACCATTAAATAACCATTTCTCTTTGGATCCTGACAATATATCAGGAGAAAATGTGTTTTGCTATATTACCTATGAGGCCAATGATGCCCTTGACAATCACTACGGCAAAACCCAGTTTAGAGTCAGAAATGCTACATCACCAAAGTGAATGTGGACAAATGCCATTATCCATGACAGCAATATTTATTAGCCACTAGACTGAATGATTCTGCCCTTGGAAAAAAAATATAAAATATTTCCATTCAGTGGTGGATTTGAAAGGAAAGGAGCTGGGACACTTCTCTAACATTGTTTTCCAGCAACAAAAGACAGTTATCTAGTTCTAACAAATGCTCACCAGATCAAAACTAAACCGAAAGAGCCACGCTAGCTTTTGAAGCTCGAGCAAGCCATTGATTTCTGTTTTTGAACCATTCAAAGGCTCGCTGTCTGCGTGCATTTCATAAACAGCTTTGTCTTACAAGGCAAGATTTGGTAAAATGAACAACGGAAAAACAAACAAGGGTTCGGGTAGATCTTTTCTCTTTTTCTCCGAGCTGCTTCAAACTTAAAGGAAAAACAACACACAGATCAATAAGGATATGAAAAAAATAATATATAGGATATTAGGTGGAAAAGTACTTACAAAGAAGTCATTAAAAATGAGTGCAACATAAAGCCAAGCATTTAAACTACAAGATAAATCACCCTGGTTCATGGGGCTTGGTTTTTGAAAGCATGCGGCACCATTTGTGCTTGGGTCAAACTAATTGAAATATTTGTTTTGGGGGGTTCAGAGGCAATTAATCTCGGCCTAACCTCATTTATCTGCTGGAAAACAATTTATTCGGCTCCTCTGGATATTTATTAAATGCAATTACAAGACATTTCAGGAAGTGTGTAATGCTAATTCCCGGGACCACCTCGCCTAGATTAAGCCTCTAAATGTTGGTCTAAATGTGGCTTTAAACGGCAAACCGCAACTGCAGTCCCTAGCGGAGCACAAAACCATTTCAAATATTTCTAAAGCAGCTACGTTTTTGGGCTTGAGGAGCACTCAATGATTCATCCTGTTTCTCCAGAAGGAGACAATGCATTAAACACGCTTGCTTGCATTTAAAGTAACTCTTTTCACTCTCTTTCCCCAAGCATTGCTGGGCTAGCATACATAATTTGGATTTTTACTGTCATTTAAATGTACAAATCACAATGCATTTGATGGACGGAAAGAAACAGTGTGCTATTTTTTTTTCAATCTCCAGAGAAAATAAGCAGCTCAAGGTCAGTCATGTTAACACGCAAGCTTCCTTAAACAGGAGACAGCCATTTAATCTTCATTGGTAAAGGACAAAGAGAACATTCTTTATGAATTTAAATATCTTGGCTCCTTTAACCCATTATTGGAATTACACTGTCTACACCCTTCCAATGTCATGAAAGCTTAAGAAGAATGCTTATTAAAAGTAAATGTGTCAGTTTACATTTTGATTTTTAAGTTTTATAAAAGTAAAATAATTTTCCCCTTCTTAGGGTGGAATAATACTCTGGCAATGGCAGAATCAGACATGTGTCAATGCTGAACCAGGTGGAGATGTGGCCCCGTTCCCAACGACGGCTCAGAAACATCGAGTACATACCAATTCACTGAACACACTTACCTTGCAGACTAGGCTGCATGTCTTCTCTTCAACCAGGAGAAAAATAAGAGTGATTTGTTCCTTTCAAATAAGACTTATGATTAACTGTTTGGAAAACTACATCTGACAAGAAAGTCGACTGTGACAGTGACATGCACTTACTGAGCAAAAGGCAAATTATGGCCACCGTGAATATACAACAAAATTCACCAGACGGAAAATCAGTTTATGTACTCGAGAGGAAAACTGGATTAAAAACATTTGAGGGCACAGTGAGATATGATGCTGATTACCAAAAATATTGCAAAAGCAGACAGTTTATCTAGTTCATCTAGTGTCTTAGTTTGTTGGGCCACAAGAGTAAAATCAGAACATTTGCTTAGTTACGTGCCTTCAAATTGCCAAATTCACAGCATGTATAAAAATAAAAAAAAAGCACTGATGCATAATCTGTTAAACTGATCATGCAACCAAATGTATTCACCTTAAACAGTAAACTGTAGGAGGAGTTGAATTACACTTTAAATTAATATAGTTACTTTCAACTTCCTGATCAAAGAACACCAAACATATTCATCACTCTTTTGTCAAAAAGGACCTAATTTCAGCATTAAGTACAATTTTATATATTTGACCCTGGACCACAAAACCAGTCATAAAGGGCTTTTTTTTTTTTTAATTGAGATTTATACATCATCTGAAAGCTGAATAAATAAGCTTTAAATTGATGTATGGTTTGTTAGGATATGAACTTTGTCCCAGATACAAAATCTGGAATCTGAGGGTGCAAAAAAAATTTTTTTTTAAATAAAAACAGAAAAATCACCTTTTAAAGTTGTCCAAATTAAATTCTTGGCAATGCATATTACCAATCAAAAATTAAGTTGATATATTTACAGTAGGAAATTTACTAAATCTCTTCATGGAACATGATCTTTACTTAATATCCTAATGATTTTTGGCATAAAAGAAAAATCGATAATTTTGACCCATACAATGTATTGTTAGCTATTGCTACAAATTTACCTGTGCTACTTAGGACTGGTTTTGTGCTCCAGGGTCACATATAGAATATGCACTGTTAAGGTTTTTAGGGATTGTGTAGCCACGTCTATATTCACTAGTAATGCACCTTCATTGGCGTTGAAGCTGACCGATAATAATTATAATTTTGTCTTAATTTAAAAAAAAAATTATAACTACTGTCTATCAGTAACGGTTGGAACTTCATATTCATTGATATTTGCTAAGCATTACAGAGTTTAAAAAAATGTTGTGCTCTTTTAAAGATATAGTAGATCTTTTCAATCATCTAATTCTTACCAAATTCCAAAGTATATTCAATAGGGATGCACCGATATGAATCGGTCGATAATGCTTGCGCGTTTTGTCAGTAAAGCCGGTTCTGTAATCAGCGGTAAATGCCATCAGGTGCGTGATTTCATGTTGAGCCGTATATACTACACACAGCCGTTGTTTACCGACGAGCTGCGCAAATCAATGTTCATTATCAGCGTGAATGTGCGCAGCTCGTCAGTGAACAACGGCTGTGTGTAGTATATACGGCTCAACGTGAAATCACGCACCTGATGGCATTTACTGCTGATTACAGAACCGGCTTTACTGACAAAACGCGCAAGTGATCGGTCGATACATATCGGTGCATCCCTAATATTCAACATCCAACATTCATAACCAACATAAAACTTCAAGACACAAACTATGTTTGTTCCTTTCTTTTGTGTATAGTCACAGGGCTGAACGCCAAATACTTTTGACTACTGGCCCGATCGGACCGGTGGTTCAACTTTTTATTGGCCCTGCCACAAAAAAAAAAAAAAAAAAAAAGTTATCATTGTTTTTTAACCCGTTCTCTTGTATGTATATAAGCTTACATAATAGCAACATTTTAAATACTAGTTAAATTTTAGACATTTATTTGTCCGTTAAAGCTCAAGAAGACGTGGGAAGAAACACAATACAAGGTTTGACACTGTTCTCTATGCGCACAGAACACACTGAATGGATTTATCTGTGTCTTCTTGCACTTGAATGAAAATTGCAAGGCTTAAAAACATCCAAATTATACATTTTGGTGAGGACACAGCATCGGCCAGTGACAAATTCATCAGCTGCCTTGAATGTCTTTCACACTGGCTCTGCATCATTGGACAGTCCTCATTATCAACCCATTGTTTAACTATTTTCAAATGAGAGCAGGAAATCGTCTAATTACATAGACTTTCAGTTTCAGAGAGTTTCAGTTAAGACTATTCTCCTAGCTGTTTAGGAAACCCACTAACGGGAATGTTTTGAAAACAAATCTTACCATCCCCATTTACTAGCTAATTGAATAGGTGTTCTACTTAATAGCCCAGACCATTTTGTGTTTTGCAGGATGACTGGAGTGTTTTATTGATCAATCAGCACCTAGAACAGGAACTATTCACTCTACAATTCACTGCACAAAGCCACTGCTGATTTGCACGCTTCTGCCAGGTATGGGTCTGGACTCCCCACTGTAGTACAGCACTCCACAACTGAAGAATGTATCTCTTCAATTGAACAGAAGCTAGAGTAAATTAGGGGCATCACGATTCAACGGAGTGAGCATAATCTATTGTGTACAAGAACAGGATGGCAACATTTTTCCAATCACTGACGGCGGCTGAAAATCACCATCATTCCAAGCTATCACTCCTAGTTTCAGAAGTCTGTAGAGCTCACTCAAGTGTTCTCGGTGCCAGGATGAAAAAAAATTGCACAGAGAAAAAGAGGATAGAGAGTAAAGCGCCCCTTTATTGTATGTTATGATACCAGCTCTGCCAGGCTCTAGGACTTTAGAGTTGGAACTAAATGTCAGTGGACATTTCATTATGAGAAGAGGAAAAATAAAAAAGGCTGTCAAGAGTTCACAATGTGGACTGCAGCTCATCAAAAACGAATTAGAAAAGACAGAAAAAAAGATTCATGGAGTAGAAAACATCCAAGCACTAATCCAGCACAATTTATTGCTATCTGCCATCATTAAGGTAATTTTGCTTGAGCTCTGCAACAAGAGAAAACACTTTCCAATAAGGTTTGATTTACCAATACATTAAGCTCATAAGTTGTATTTGTCAGATAAATCGTAAAAAATAAAAATCTTTTATAACAATAGAAATTTTTACGAGCTTAAGAAACGTATAAAAAAAAAAAAAAAACTATTTTTAAACATTAAAAATCTTACTGCCCCCAAACTTTTGAACGGCAGTGTACAATAAATGTATTGATATTAACTAACATTTACAAATGATCAATAAATGCTGTAAAGAAATATATTGCTCATTGCTAGATAATTGTGTCAGTAAAAACTTAAAGTAATGTTAAATAAAGGGCCATTTTCACCAAGGACAAGAACTATATTAAAACTTTAAAATTATGGTTATTTGTTATTCATTCTAATTCTGTGTAAATAAGGATGTTCACCACACAACTATAACAGACAAATCGATTTTGTCTCAACTTTAAAGAGTTGGACAATTTAAAGGCAAATGACTTATAAATAAATGTCCACACCAACAGGTTATAAAGTTTTGAATATTGAAAAAAAATTTGCCTTTAAAGCCGTCCAAATGAGGTTCTTAGCAATGCATATTACCAATCAAAAATTAAGTTTTGATATATTTACGGTAGGAAATTTACTAAATATCTATGAAACATGATCTTTACTTAATATCCTAATGATTTTTGGCATAAAAGAAAAATTAACAATTTTGACCCATACATTGTATTTTTGGCCATTGCTACAAATATACCCATGCTACTTAAGACTGGTTTTGTGGTCCAGAATCACCTTTATCTTTATAGTCATCGTTAGGACCGTTTAGTGTTTGTGCTGTGGCACAGTGCCATCTCTTAGAACAGAAAAAGGGGAATGTTACTTCTACGCATGACAAAACAAAGCTGTTAAATACATATGCAACAAGGACAAATGACAAGGCACAGCAGAGGTCACTTAGCATCCAGAAAAGGATGAAATGGCACTACAATAACCTTCAACACAGATCCGAGCTGTCGTTTAAATGCTCTACGACACGTCTAAGACTTCAACGGGCCTTAATAGAAACTGTCAGTCACAGAGTGATGCCACAGCTCAGCAGCAGCCGACAGCAGTGGTCTAAGACCCACGAGGATAAGAGCGATGAATGAAAATAATGGAATCATCAGTGGTTTGTGCTCTGTCTCTCTCTCACACACAGACATGCGAGTCTCCCAACATTGAACCGGCATTGAGACAGACCGCAAAGAGTGTGGCATAAATCCTCTGAGTGCCTCGCCTATATCCCTCAAACATGCATTTTATCTACTCATATTTAAATTTTATAAGAGGTCAGGTCAGCTCCAGACCTGCCCAGGTGCTAAATTGCACAGAGCGACATGATTTACTGTACTAAGTGGTAAATGCCTTCGAGAACACACAGAAATTATTTACCTACCTGTCTTTTTTTTAACGTTTATGGTAAAGCAGTAAAATGTCATTTAAGACTTGGCATTTGGATGGGTTATAATCTGAACACCATGTTCTAAACTGTGAATAATAAGGTCTACTGTTTAAAATCTTTGGCTAAAGTGATCAATTCAGAAAGGATTATTAAGTCCCACTCTTTGCCATCTTATTTACAGCAGTTAGAGGAAAGTGCTTTTAACATTTACTGCCAAACACCCTGATTGCACAAAAAAGAAAAAAAAGAAAGAAAGAAAGACAAATCCAAGCGACAAACACTAAAAGCCATTTGTAGGGGTGGGCGATATGACCTAAAATTAATATCACGGTATTTTTCATCTTTTGAACGGTGACGGTATAATATCACGGTATTACTTTTTTTGGTACATTTTGGGAGTAGCAGCCTATCCTGTCCCTTTAGTATGTGAATAAAGTTAATATTTTTATAATATAATAAGTAAATGGTAGGTAACCTAAAAAGAGACATGGGAGAGTATTATGCATTCTCAACATTTATTTTGCAAAAAACCTAAAGATCTTAACAGTGTACAACAAAAATTATTTTTTTATTGAAATTTAATTTCTGCAATATTTAAAACCTTTAAATAACTGGGGGAAATCAACCCATAGCAACAGTTTAAAAGTAGACCAAATCTGTGGGGAAAAACGCGGACTTGGCAACCCTGCATCCAACACGAGCTGCTGGAGTTAATGTCATTGCACACATGAGTACGACATTTTCGTCTGAGATTTTTGCACGTTAAAAGAAAAAAAAAAAAATACAGGTCATGTTAATCGAGTTTACACACTGCCTCTGAAACTTTCGTCCGTCATAAAAAAAATTCGGATTGTGTTTGATTTTCTGCATTTTCGCATCCATAATAAGCATTTTGATAAGGATGGCGAATATGAGAAAACTAAAAAAAAAAAAAAAACGCATACGAAAATCGGACTCAGTGTACAATGACCTTTAGATTTGACTGATCATGGGTCGAAAGTGAAGAGAGTTGACAAAAATAGACTGGAGGATTTGCTGCAATCTTGTGCTCACTGACAAATATCTGTTATAAGATGTGCTGCTCCCTTTACACAGAGTGTGCGTTATCGCAAAATCGAAAGTAAAAGTAAACAGCGCGAGCACTCATTTAAAAGCTATTTCTACACCCTGCATATTGAAAGTGCGAAAATTATATACAATATTAGTTCGCCTCGCGCCCGCTCAATTTACGATCCGCTGTGTAAATCCTTCGGCCGGACGACCGGGACTGCCACTCCGCCCCTGGTATAGGCTACAGACCTTTCTTCACGATGTTTCACCAGTCGTTTAATGGGCACTCCCCTTTTACCTACCACCTGCAAAGCTGATACGAATATGTTTTACTTTTTTATTTACAACAAGATATATAGTATAAGGACAGGTATTCAGACCACAACTGAACGTTTGAAGAAAATATAATGCCTTATTATTTAGAATTAGCTATTATTGATGTAAATGCAGCTGTCCGAGGCACATAATTGATTTATTACGGTATTGATGGTATTAGAAAATCCATGTCGTGGCGCAATGTCACACCGTTGCTGACTATGACACCGGTGTACCGCTCACCCCTAGCCATTTGACTAGAGGGTGTATTGCATCGCTGGATAATCACTGTTTAAAAGCAATGCCCATGTGACTGGCTTTTATACTATAACAAGAACAGAGATTTATGTTTTTTTATTAATCACAGCACAATAATATTGTAGAGTAATGTTCAGGGAAAATTTTCACCATCTGCGGTCAGCATCAGAGAAAAATAGCTACTAGGGATGAGCATTCCGGTCATTTTAACTGACTTTTGCATTAAATTTGAGGGGGGGCTTTCATGATTCACCACCGTCTTGTGGATTAGAATAGCATTGCCCATCTCTAGTGCCTACTGCTATAAAGAGATAGACGGCATTTACTTTCATTGCATGGATAAAAAAAAATACCATGAAATATCAGAAAGTCAGTCATTTAGGTTTGAAATGACATAAGGGTGAGTAAACGACCAAATTTTCCTTTGTGTGAACTGTCCCTTAAAGCAAAAGAGTAAAATTGAGTGCAGCAAGCTACCTCTGAAATGGACAAACTGTCTCAATCTTTACGCAATTAAAACTGCTTCGGCAAAAAAGTACCTCATCCATCTCTCTGAAAAGGCAGGGATGTGATTTTAACAGCTAAATGATCAAGGACCAGGTATGGGGGAAACCATCTGACAGCCCATGTGTGACAGATTTGCGTTTTTATGGAGAGCTGTAAATTTAGCAAAAGCCTCGGGGACAGAAAAGTGCTCCCTTGATGCACTGCATGCGGTGTGATTCGCTTTAATTACGCATTCAGATGAGGTTACAATGGAGCAGACAAAGTCAGTTTTGCATTTCTGCAAGCTGAAGTGAATGAGAAAATATGCATTAAAATTGACCTGGCTTTTCAAATATTATTTTTTTTTTTTCAAAGAAGCTGCAGGAACTCTTGACTCCTTAACTTAATTAACATTAGTAAATATTTGGGATAACCAGAGGCCAACAGGTTAGCAGGGACTCATTAAGGCTCAGCTTTAACAAGCAGGTGTCCCTACACTGAATTTCCTAAAGAAGAAAATTGCTGCTGAAAAGGTCAAATGGTAATGATCTGCTCTTACTGTTCAAATGTTATCACTATTTATGAAAAAGGAAAATTATTCCGGGGTGGCAAGACGAAAATAATTTCAAAAAGCGCACTGTTAGGTGAAAGAACAAGAGGAGGAATGATAGAAACAGAGCTCAGATTGAGTTAAGAGACTTGTGAAAAAAACAGAAGGGAGTTGTCATGAAACAAGACCAGGTGTCAATCTTGCTGAATGCCCATGGCAAAGAGGAAAACGTGAGGAAGAGAACAGACGGAGAGAGAGGTGTGGGTGTGTGTGGGTCTCCCGTTCCATCTTCCCTCCATAAGGCCTTGAAGAGTTCGCATCTGTCCTTTCACAGATTCTTCAGATGTTTGCCTTCAAGTTTAAGAATTTAAATGTCAAAAGCTTGACACGTCAAACCTTATTACTGCCAGTTCGCCTTGTGTACAATCACCTCAACAACAAGAGCCTAGTGGGGGGTCTAAAATGTATTATTAATAAAATGCAGCAGAAAAACTCAGAACAGACACATCATGTGAAGTAGTCACGAGAGGGTGGAATAATTAAATACGTGCTTGAACCGCAGCACTCAAAACCATGAGCTCGTGCTCAGTAAAGTGAAGAGGCTTGTTTGTTTAGCAGTGCTCTGCATTGTTAATCATCTGGCTAATCAGACTGGGCTGGACTTAAGTCGAAACCAGATTGACCGCCTGAGTTTGGGGTTACAGCACAAACTGGGGCATACGGTTTAAGGTCCTGCGTAACAATCACACATCTTTTCCTTGCTAACAAAGGCCTGATCAATCTCTGTGCTAATCGGCAATTAATTACAATCTATTTTTGAACAGCCTGAAAACCGCTTTTGAAAAGTCAAGCCAAAAACGGAATGCGGCAGTCCATTATAATTCAACGCGTGTCTTCGGTTTTCTGCCTAGATGCACCATTTCTGCTCGAAGATAATGAAACCTATAAAATTCAGGTCGCATAACAGTGATTAAAATGTTAGTATTCATCATAAGATTATATCAATTATGAATAGAGGTTTGATTATTTTGAGGCGCTGCTCCAAAAATTCATTTAAATATGTGACTGAGGCAAGAATCAAAGCGAGGATATTAAACAAACATGAGATGACAGAAAAAAGACAATTTATGCCAACTTTTGAGCTGCATTTACATTCAAGCGCTATAAAGTCAGAAACCTTATGCATTAAGCACTTAGCTTGGTCAACAAAATGCCCAGAAACTGAGCTGCGTTATGCCATTTTATTACATTTTCATAAACATTCCTAACCAGAGCCACTGCCAGAGGCTCGAACTACAGAACTAGGGTTTAAGATTAACCTCTCGAGACCTCTCATTTAATTTATAGATATTAAAGTGTTTTACAGAGCTGAATTGTGGGAGGCTGTTGAAATACACATGCAATCATCTGAAGACAGATTAAAATTTGTAGAAATTTGACTAGAATGAATTGAGATTCCTGCCTTAAGCAGGAAAATGTGTGATGACATTGTCTACAATTCTATTATGCCACTACATCACTTTGCATCAATAAATTACCAAGCACAAAGTTCCAGCTGGGAGTTTCATTTTGCGGTTTGAAAAATGTAAAAGTGAGAGAAAACGGCCCACTGCTATGCTCGCTAGCTAAAAAGAAAGAAGGTTGAAAGAGCAAAACTACTCCAACAGCACAGTCTCAGATGTGACTGAGAAGCCCATATGCTGTCTGGCCAATATGTCCTCCTATCAAGCGAAGTCACTTCAAACAAGGCAGTTCCTTTATTCCAGGAGAAATCATATGGCTAAAAATTGAATTTGGGACACCAATTTAATCTCTGTATTATTGCGGGCCTTCAGAGTTCATTTAACAACACAGTCAGAGCATAAATTGGATGTGAGACTAGTTATTCATTCTAACAGAGGGAGGAGGAGCTGCACCTGTCTTACTCAAATCGAAATTCCAGCCTATTGCACCCAGTACATTCCTCCATTTAGCAGAGGATAAAAGAGTATGAGAGATTGAGGGAGAAATCTCTCTACTACCTGATAAGGAAATCCTGAAGGACTACAACAAAAGAATGTTAAGACTTTTCCTGCATTAAAGGGATAGTTCACCCAAAAATGAAAATTCTGTCATTAATTACTCGCCCTCATTTTATTCTAAACCTGTAAGACCTTTGTTCATTTTGGGAGCACAAATGAAGATATTTTAGATGAAAACTGAGAGCTTTCTGAGCAAGCATAGACGGCATCACAACTGACACATTCAAGGCCCAAAAAGGTAGATAAAATAGATTTTTTTTTAAACAGTGGGTTATTTAGCTGCTTACAAAGGCAGCATTGCAGGCACAGTCTACATTTTATGTTTAGTATTGCATAGTTAGCTTTTCAACATGCTAAAACTGCTGACAACTCCTGCTTATGTAAGCAATAGTTCACTAGGTTTTGGAAGAGAGCTTGTAAAAGGTAATGCCAGGTAAAGTGGCGGTCAAAGCATTCAGAGACTCCAGAAGGCTTTAGTCCAGAGGTAGCTGAGAAAGATGGACATATCATCTCCCTCATCTGTTTCTCCTGTCTGAATGAGTGAGCAGCCAAAGCGTTGTCATGTCAGCTGAGCTTCAGGGCTGAGGAGCAGTGTTTTGTGTGTTGGGGCAGACACGCTGCAAAGGCCTAGTCAAGTAGAAAACCTGTTTTGAAACGACCGGACACTGCTTGGATGAATCTGTGGCTAAAATAAACCGGCGGCACAAAGGCTGAGCAGAAAAGCGATCACAGAAAACGTACGTCTCACCGATAGTGCTCATCTGTATTCAAATGACGGTGGGGTCATTTATCTGTGTGGGGACATATGGGACTGCTCTATGTCATTTATCTGTACGGGGACATAAAAAAAGTCTATACATAAGCTGGGGGTTTCTATAAAAGGTCCAGTCCAATTATATTAGCATTTCTCATGCAGTCATGGTAGCACGGCTAATTTTGGATGACATGGCAAGCTTATTACACAGATAGCTGCATATTAGTGATGACTATCACTGCTGGAATCAATCTGGTATGATTTTTTCATTCCAGGCATGAGCACTCTTCACGAGGATCACTTGAAATGGCACTGGAAATCGAATGTGTAATTTGACTTTTATTGAATGCTTGTGCCTTATCCATGCCAAAACCCTTGCTAGATGTTATCAGCCAGCCATTTTCAGGCTCTCACACCGCAGTGTTAAAAATGGACGGTAATGACAGAGGCGCTTGCTCACGATCCTGGTCTGGAATTACACAGAACTAGCAATGAGCCATCTGGAGCGCGTCAGCTCAGGTTTGCCTGAGAACATTGCTGTGTTTCCAGACAGAGCCGAGGACCTGCTGCTTCCTGACGTTTTGTAAGACTGACATAAATAGTCGCTGACACCTGCGAGACATCGCCTCCCCGAACATCATCTTCAGCGGTTTGTGGCACAACACCACTTCGGCTGCCCACACACCGCTATTAACTTGTGACAGAAAAATTATGTTACTGTGTGCTAGGGGCGTAGAACTTATTTGAACTTTGAGTACGGCCATCAAGCAGGAAAAACTCTATACAATACCGATTATAAGGAGAGTAGCTAGGGCTGTGTGATTTGGAAGAAAAAAAAAATTGTTTGTTTGTTTGTTTGTAGGGCTGTACATTTTTGATAAAAATGTGTGGTCTATAAAGAGAGAGAGAGAGAGAGAGAGAGAGAGAGAGAGAGAGAGAGAGAGAGAGAGAGAGAGAGAGAGAGAGAGAGAGAGAGAGAGAGAGAGAGAGAGAGAGAGAGAGAGAGAGAGAGAGAGAGAGAGAGAGAGAGAGAGAGAGAGAGAGAGAGAGTTATTATTGTTACTAAAAAAAATTGTAATTTAATTGTAAGTTTCGAGTTTTCATTTAGGCTTTAGGGTATATTTGGACAGGACCCTTTTCTAAACGACCCTGTTATTGCTTCCTAAGGGCTATATTTTAATCTTTTTTTAATTATTGACCTGGAGAGTCCAGAAAATTGTACTGTGGCGTTTTTTTTCAGACTGAGCTAAAAACCTAGGAGTAGTTTGCAAAAGTAAGTTAACATCTTAATCATTTAACAAACTGTTTGATTGACAGCAGTGGTTCTAGAGGCAAAGTTGTTTGGAATAAGGAGGTCTATTGTATGATATGAATATTGTGTGTATGTGCGAAAAGATGCGCAATATACAATCATTTACACACATGAAAAAAAAAATTCATGTTGATAGAACAAACGGTTTCTATTTCATATTTTCAAAGGTTATAGTCTAATGTTTTTTCCCCTTTTATAAACCAAGAGGCCAAGCTCCGCAACTTTGTTACATTAGATTCAGCTCTTACATGTGTTCCGAGTTTCGCAAAGCCATTTTAGTAATTTGAACATTTGAATTCTGCTCAGAATTCTCTGATATAAACAGCACTGACTTGCGTCAGAAAACCAGAAATATTAATGCTAACTACAACAATGGTAGAAATAATACATTATTCATTTCAGGGTTTGTACAACCTTTGAGAGAATAATTCAAGCACCTTTTTAATGACTTTCCAGCATTTAACATAACTATTTCCAGCACTTTAAAATGATCTTTTGAATGAAATTTGTAACGGAAAAACTTTTTTTTTTTTTTTTTAAATGGCCGGGAAAACATGACTAAACATGACTAAAACTGTTTGCAAAGTAACTTATTTTACTTTATTTAACTTTATTTTATTTCAGAAAGTTTTTTTTCTACTCATTTTGTTGAACATTTGAATCGGCAGGCTAGCGTATTGTCCCAGCCCTAACAGCAATATTGAATCACAATACAAAAAAAAAAAAAATCATATCATATATCGGCACCCAAGTATCGTGATATTATTGAATCGGGAGGTAGGGGTATCGTCCCATCCCTAGGGTTTAGTAGTATGCACTTGAACCCCTAAAAACAACCCACCGCTCTGAGGTGGTGCCATTACTGATGCATAATGATCTACTCACGTATGATTATAATGCCACTCTTCACTCAAACAGGCAGATTTTTTAAAATTGACTTATTTAAGCAGCTCTCATTAGATATCTAAAAAGCGATTTGTAGATATTTCCAACAAACAGATGGAATGCAGTACCACAGCAGCCAAAAACAACAAATCTGATTGGCTGCTTGGAAACAGAAAGGCTACTCCATTTGGAAATGAGATGAAGATGGGAAAAGAGGTTGGTAAAAACCAAGATCTGCCATGTAGAGAAATGTGCTGGGGGAGAAAAAGAGTGACAATATAACGTTCAAGACATTCAGTGTGTGTTGGAAATTAGAGAAATAAATCAGCCTGCAGAAATAAGGTAGCGTTTTAAACTAGGAAATTTAAGCATGATTGCATTTGTTTATCAATTACAGCACTCAACACCAGCTTGGCCCAAAAGTTGCCAATTTTCTCTGTGTGGGGCAAATACAGCCAAATGTGTCAGAACTTACAAGTTCTTCATTTACCCACCAGTCCACAAGCATATCGTATCACCCACCGTGCTGCACGCCACAGGGGTGTAAAAAGGTGGCTTTGAACCAATATTTCTATGAACGACTCAAAACTTTTTGGGGGAAGAAAAAGAATCTGTGACTACAAGATAATAAAAGTAGAAGCAAAAGGAAAACAAATGAAATGAAAGGCCGAAAAAAAAACATAAAACCAATACTGTTGAGCAAACAAAGGGAATTATTTGAAAACAACAGCAGTCAAACAATTCAATGCACAGATCAGTATCACAGGAGGGGGCTTGTGTGTACTGAACCCCTCTCTACAAAAGCCAGGCGGCACAGGACAAATTGTGATGAGACTGGAGGTCTTTATACAACACCACCCGGAGAACGTGATATGTGCACTGTCCCTGAAATAAAACTCGCCTCTCCTTCCCTGCAGGAGAGCGTCTGTCTAAGGTAGCAGGTGGGTACCTGCCATAGTCATTCAGGGACGAGGGACTGTGAAAGGGGAAAAGAGGTAAACGAGAAGGAAAAAAGTACTTGACGTGCACCTACATTGCCCATGTACTCGGAGAGAAGATCCTGCAGCGCCTGGCGCACAGAGTTGCATTCGGCCACGATGCGCTCGCGCCGGTCATCACGCGTGCAGGAGGAATCGGCCATGAGGGCGGCGCCACTTATGATGCTCTCCAGACGCTCCTCGAGAGAAGGCCGGAACCTCTCCTCACTGAAACTCAGCGGGTCCACGATGATCTGCTTCTGCAGGGGGAGAAAAAGAGAGAGAATAAAGCATGATTAAAAGTATAAGGCGCACGACAGGAAGACAAAGCACTTTCTCTGAATTAATGCAATAAAATATTGCGATTCCATGCCAAACGGGGGGGAAAAAGAAGTGAGATTTATGATTTCACATACCAAATGTCCAACTTCACAAGACTTTGACAGTTAAACGTCAGTCATTATTGGCCGCACGGCCCGAACAGGATTTTGGAATCCATCTCCCTGGACGCCGAGGCACAAGCTGTGATATTCATTAACTGGACGAATCAATAATTCACAAGATCTGAGATGATGGTCTGGGGCTCCTGATGCAATTTCAGGCCAATGGCTTTTGCTCAATCAGAGGCTGCATTAGCTTGCCTGTGCACTTTGGTTGGCTTTTAAATCAACTCTACGTAACAGACGGCATCTTAAAAGCCATTTGCACCGTCTTCTGGGGGCGAACGGGAAAAAATAAAATAAAACAAGCGGGACAAAAATCAAGCTTAACTGCACATTATGTAAGATCACAGACTCTTGCATATCTCGTGTGGGGTTTTCAACAGAGAGAACTGCTTTGGTAAACACTGCAGTTAGTACGAGCGCATCTTTAAAGCTACTAACCCTAAACGGCAGAGCAATCGGTTTTCGGCCTAGGGCAACGAAATGCAGTTGCGCATATAAAACACTGCTATTTTTCCTCCATGAGCCAGGATGACATTTTAGATGTCCCTACATGTCCTCGACTGGGTACATTTACTTGGGGACATCGCACTCCCTTTCTCAAAGAATAAACTTGTTAACGTCTGGTAAAATTAAAGTGAAGAGTCACAAATGTGCCAGAATAGCGATAGCCGCCTGAAAAAAATAAGAAATGTGGAACAGCGACAGGCGGAATCAATCTTCAAAACAACGTGACAAGACCCTCCATCTGATGTCATATACGTGGTAAAATATTCAACAATTCAGTTGTTAGAATCTGAGTTTATTAGTCTCATCTCATCTGACCTCCTTTACTTGCGTGTCACGTTGGCATGGCAACAAGCCTCTCTCTCTGACTCACTGCAAAGTTGCTCCAGCTTCAAATTAAGCAGCAAGAAGCGATGTGGAAAAAATGTGCATGTGTGCTGAAGTTTCTGCACGGTCACCAGGAAATTAAAGACGCACATGATCTGAGGTACCGACATTCCCCATCTCATTTGAGCGCACACTCACGCCCACTTTTTTTTTGCTGTCAGTTAAACAGATGCCATCTGTTTGTGCAGAGGACCGCCTCTTCTTTGTGAGCATGTCTGGCCTCCTGAAACAGCTATTACTAAGAATAGAGCAGCTACATCTTCAGCTTGAGCAGTTTTAATATACAAAACAAAGTGCAAAGTAAGGCTGCCCCTAATAGTCGACGAGAAGAGGCTTAGTCGACCAAAATTTTATTAGTCACTTAGTCGCAAGAAAAATCCACAGGAAGTGGACAGATAGTTAATGGCTGGTCTATGTGGTAATACAATACATGTTCTTAAAATACTCCCATCATTATTGGTCATACAGGTAAGAGCAATACATCTTTTGATGTGAAGACTCTACGTTTATTTGTGTGCACTTACAATAACAAAACATGTGTGTTTCAGTAAAATAATGAACGACTACTACTTGACCAGAAAAATCTTTAGTCGAAGGCAACCCTAGTGCAATGTTTTGATGTATCGGTAAAGTTTCTAAACAAATTTAGCATTGCCCATATCATTACCCAAACTATACATGGATGTAGTGTTGTTACAACACCAAAACTTCAGTGCATGACTACTGCACAAGTTCTCTTTCAAGGTTTCTTGAAAAAATGTTTCTTATTTACTCCTGCTTTATATATCCGTGCAGAGAATAATTTAGAACACCGAACAAAATGTTCTGCTGCAGCACATTAGTGCAACTCGGGAAAAACGGCTCTTATTAAAATGCTATCATTCCTGAAGTACCAGTACTTGTAAAATGAAGAATCGTAACGTTTTTATAAGAAGGGCATCATGATTTCTTTTTAGTACCGTTTTTAGTATTGTGCAACACTACATTGATGCCAATATTTTCTGATGATTGCTTTAGTTTTAACCAGGGCTTTTTGTTGCTCAGGGTCCTTTGTGTTGCATCCAAAGCCATACAGATCCCAACAGCCGAGATTAAGGAAAGTAAAGCTGATTTTACAACAATTATGGGAAACAAGTCTTGGTGATCCTTCAAGATGTTTGGTGATGTTTTCATTCTGTTACCCACAAGGGCAATTGACTTAGTCTCGACACACAAAGAACAGAGGGGTTTATAGACGTGCTTTTAAAGAGTTTAGCAGAGAGATGTTGGAGGGAAAACAGGCCCGAATTAACTCCACAGAGTAAGCTAATTGTGTAAATTGAAATTGTGTTTTTTGTATGGATTCAGCATTTTGATTTAATTCCAAATTGTGTCTAATGAAATTATTTCATTAAACTTTGAGAATTTAATCTTGTAAACTGTAACCAACTGAAAATATAATTTACATTACAGAACATTATTTGACACAGTGAAGTATTAATTAAAACAATGATGAAAAATATTGGTTCTTTGACATTCCCTTATTAATAATATTACTTAAGACGACTGTACATTTGTAATAGTGTACAAGAGTAATATGTAAAATATAAATTTTCAAGTTTTTCAACTTTTATTTTGGTGGCCACATTTCATGCATCCAGCTAGGGCTGTCACTAAAGATTATTCTATTAAAGGTTGTATCAGCAATTTCAAGCCTGAAACATAAAGGGTCAAATTCAGCTGACCTTTCTTCATGATCCGCTCACTGCCTGCCCCATAAATCAGCTGTTAAAAAAAAAAAAAAAAAAAACGTCTCTGTGGTCAGCCTAGGGTCCTGCGAAAGTCCACAACACCAACCCCCTGACGCTGATTAGTTGGAACACTGTTTGTTTTGCTGTGGAAAGGTTGATAGCACCAATTGTTTTTTTTTTTGGCATATCTCGGACCCTAGGCTGACCAGAGAGACACGTTTTTTTTACATCCAATTTATGGGGCAGGCAGCGAGCGGATCATGAAGAAAGGTCAGCTGAATTTGACACTTTATGTTTCAGCCTAGAATCGCTGATACAACCTTTAATCGAGTAATCAGTCGATTAGTCTGACGATTAATCGAGTAATCAAATTATTATAATAATTTTGAGGTAATACAAATAGACCTATGCAGACAATAGACTTTAAAATGACCTAAAATACATATATAATAGCAATAACGATTAATCGTGTAATCGTATAATTATAATAACTTTGAGGTGATACAAATAGACCTGCGCAAACAATAACCTTTAAAATGACCTAAAATACATAAAATAGCAATGAGGCAATAATAATTGGTTCAAATTGAGTATTAAAAGCAAGCAATCATGCGGTTTTATTAAACGAAACTGTGAAAATACATAATGTATTATAAACAATAGAACTAATGTGCATTAAGCATTATATCAAACGCCTGGCCAACAGCCTGGCGATTGTTTTCACACATTACTGCACAATCTAATACTTGTTAAATATTGACTAAACAACATTAAATTCAAATGTCCACTTAATCTTTAATATTTGACTTATTTAATATTTCTTTACGACAGAAATCCTACAGCCACTGTAATTTCTTGAATATGTTGACATCAAAACGTGTAATGGTTTACAGGTTTATAGTTATTATGATTTACAAATATGATAGAATGGCACAAGCTCCTAGATGAATGTTATAATAAACTCAAACTCACAGTAATATGAGATCGAGTTTGAGACACTCCATACATGTAAGTGATAACAGTTTGTGTGGAGCAGCATTTACTGTAAATGAACCTACACACATAGAAATAAAGTGTATAAACCTGTTGTTTAGCATTTATTGAATTAAACTGAAGCATTTATGAATTCACAATAGTATTATGCTTCATTGTGATTTTAAACGGGTTTAATATATCATGCAGCCTTAAAACTCTGTCTAACAATGTGTTTCATGGATTCTCATCCATGGAGCGCACCACTTCCGTTTTTTTGCCGGTTACTCGACACAGGCAAAAAGCAATTGAGGATTTTTTTTTTTTTTTTTTTTTTTTTATAGAGTACTCAAATTGAATCTAACAATCGTGACAGCCCTACATCCAGCTCCAAGTAAAAACACTCGAACGATCTAATTAAAAAAAATAAAAATAAAAAAAAAGTGTGTGGTGCTTCAGAAGGTGAATTTTACACCCCTGATCTAGATGTAGGCTAAATAATGAAAAAAAATATAAATGGTTTTATTCTTAATATTGTGAATTAATTTTTGACATATCGCCAGGCCCTGACGCAATCTGCAAAAGATGCCCAAACAATGTTTAACAGATTATGCTTGAGACTGGGGGCATCAGCAGTAAGTCCCAAAAAATTAATTTAGTTATTCAAGGCAAATGACAGAGTTACCTGACATTCAATTATACAAAATGGCTAAAATAAGACTGTAATGCATTTTATCATTACTGAAAATCATTAAAAAAAAGGTAGTATGGTGGTGGTAATAATTCTCCTGTCCATAGATCGATCCGATAAGACTAGCTCTATACAACATTTTTAAATTCCCTAGAAAAGCAGCATGCAAGGTCAAGAGTAAAAACTGGGCCAATCATATAGTACAGCACAATCAATATAATGGAGGTCTGAGGGTACCGATAATTCTAGCAGCCGCAGGTACGGATAAAGCTGCAGGCTGCTAGAAATCTCAACGTGCTTTGTGCCGAGTATTGATTGGCTGAGAAGGGGGGGGGGGGGGGGGGAATCAGGACATTTGCTTTACTTACAATTAACCATGTTACACTGCTAGCCTTGGGTCAACACAAATGGCATTGTTTTTGAAAACTCTTAATTCATTTAAAACAGCTCAGATTAATTGCCCCTCGCAGATACTCAATCTGACGAACCATACACAAATCTATAAACTTAATTTTGTTGCCAGCATAAATTTTTTTCTCACGGTGCATCCTGCAGTCTAGCTTCACATAATTAAATTATCACTTCCTAATGGTTTTGAGCTGAAAAGGACAAGAGTGCAGCAAATGACAAAGACCTGACGCTGTGGAATCCAACCCTGGGCGTAAAACAAAGAGGAACGATACAGTTGATAAGTCCATCGACAAATGTGACAAACAACGCATTTTGGGCTCCAGTCAGAAGCCAGGGGAAAAAAAAAAAAAAAAGGATGTCAGTTCATTGTTGTAGAATGACGAGGAATAATTGCAGCGTGTAAAAGGGAAAAAGGGAATGAGAGATGAGTGGAGGGGAGCGAAAGAGCGAGAACAGAGAGAAACTGACTCATGCTACTACACCTACAGCTCTGTAGATGACTAATGAATTCTGCATTAATCTATAAACTTTCAGATGTACTCGCAGTCAAGTGGGAAGATTACAAAAAATGTCTGATTTCATCCTATAAGAGTGAGGAAGCAACAAGAGACACACGATGAATATATATATATATAAAAGCCTTGTAGGTAACTGAGCATGTGAGCCCTAGAGACGGCAGATTTTGAAGATCAGAGCTTTTTAAAGTCCCTGAGCTTAGAGCCAACAACCCCAGAGACCGTTTGGAGAAACAAAAGGAGCACAAAAACTCACGAAAACCTATTACTTCAATAATTAAAGGCTCCTGAACCAAGGATGAGAACACTTTTGTGAGACAAATGGTGAAAGAACAGAGTGACAGGGTTCGATTTGATGTGCGAGGGCTTTTAGTAGGGCGACGCCACTTCTGACACCACTGTGTGCAAAATCTTTCAACAGCTAATCGAGGCAGAGCAAAATCTGATGAGCAAACCCTCACGCCACAGGAGATGGAGACGAGTACCTGCGGTGACTGATTTGTTGCAAATTTAACAGGAGGACGCGGAGTGCTTCGTCTTAATTGACTATACTTACATTATTTTGAGCCGTGTTACCCAGACAAACGTACAAGATGCAACAGAACAGAATTGTTGACATGAGCTGGACTCATAGACGCCCTCTAATTAGGGATGTTAAAGATTAAATGAAGTGCTGTGCTAATCTCTTAAAGCCTTCGCTCATCATTATTTCATGACGGAAAGCATCCATTTCAAAGCAGCAAATAAAAACAGTATAATCGGCACATCAAGAGTAACAGAGTCTATAAACACTCCTCTAGCGGCTTCAAGCTTCATTAGAGGCACCTGCTTCAGTCAGTGCAAAAACCACAGATTCAAACAAATTGTACTGAGATCAGCAGTGTTTTATAGTGTTTTTA